>NW_027649963.1:0-37500 GCF_965287045.1 Carcharhinus amblyrhynchos
AGTGAGACACAGAGACTCGGAGACACTGAGACACTCAGACACTGAGACACTGAGACTCTGAGACACTGAGGCACGGAAACACTGAGACACTGAGGCACTGAGACACAGAGGCACTGAGGCACAGAGACACAGAGACACTGAGAGACTGAGGCACAGAGACACTGATGCAAAAAGACACTGAGAACCTGACACACAGAGGCACAGAGTCTCTGAGACTCTGAGACACTGCGGCACAGAGAGACTGAGACACTGAGAAATTGAGACTCTGAGACACTGAGAAATAGAGACACTGAGACTCTGAGACACTGAGACACTGAGGCACAGAGACACTGAGACACTGAGGCACAGAGACACTGAGGCACATAGACACTGAGACACAGGGACGCAGAAACACTGAGACTCTGAGACACTGAGACACTGAGACACAGAGTCACAGAGACACTGAGACTCTGAGACACTGCGGCACAGAGACACTGAGACACAGAGACACTGAGACACAGAGGCACTGAGGCACAAAGACTCGAGACACTGAGAAACAGAGACACTGAGACACTGTGACACTGAGACACAGAGACACTGAGACTCTGAGACACTGAGACACTGAGGCACTGAGGCACAGAGGCACTGAGACACGGAGACACTGAGACACTGAGACACAGAGACATTGAGACACTAAGACTCTGAGACACTGAGACACTGATACACAGAGACACAGAGACACAGAGACACTGAGAGACTGAGGCACAGAAACAATGAGACACTGAGACACAGAGACATTGAGACTCTGAGACACTGAGAAACTGAGACTCTGATAGACTGAGGCACAGAGACACTGAGAAACAGAGACACAGAGACACAGAGACACTGAGACAGTGAGACACTGTGACACTGAGGCTCAGAGACACAGAGACACAGAGACACTGAGACTCTGAGACACTGAGACACTGAGACACAGAGAGAGTGAGTCTCTGAGACACTGAGGCACAGAAACACTGAGGCACTGAGACACAGAGACACTGAAATACTGAACTCTGAGACACAGAGACACTGAGACACTGAGGCAAAGAGACACTGAGACACAGAGACACAGAAACACTGAAACTCTGAGACACTGAGACACAGAGACACAGAGACAATGACACCGTGAGACACTGAGGCACTGAGAGTTTGAGACACTGAGACATTGAGGCACAGAGACACTGAGAAACTGATGCACAGATACACTGAGACACTGAGACACTGAGGCACAGAGACACCGAGACACTGAGTCACTGACGCACAGAGACACCAAGACACAGTGACACTGTGACACTGAGACACAGAGACACTGAGACACAGAGACTCTGAGATACTGAGACACTGAGACTCTGATAGACTGAGGCACAAAGACACTGAGACACAGAGACACAGAGACACTGATACTCTGAGACACTGAGACACTGAGACTCTGAGACACTGAGACACAGGGACACTGAGGCACAGAGACACTGACGCAAAAAGACACTGAGAACCTGACACACAGAGGCACAGAGTCTCTGAGACTCTGAGACACTGTGGCACAGAGAGACTGAGACACTGAGAAATTGAGACTCTGAGACACTGAGGCACTGAGGCACAGAGACACTGAGACACTGAGGCACTGAGGCACAGAGACACTGAGACACTGAGGCACAGAGACAATGAGGCACAGAGAAACAGAGACACTGAGAAACTGAAACACTGAGAAATAGAGACACTGAGACTCTGAGACTCTGAGACACAGAGACACTGAGACACTGAGATACAGAGACACTGAGACACAGAGACACAGACACACTGAGGCACAGAGACACTCAGGCAAAGAGACACTGAGACACTGAGACACAGAGACGCAGAGACACTGAGACTCTGATACACTATGACACTGAGACACTGAGGGGCAGAGACACAGTGACACTGAGGTACAATGACACAGAGACACTGAGACTCTGAGACAATGAGACACTGAGGCACAGAGACTCTGATATACAGCGACACAGAGACTCTGAGACAATGAGACACTGAGGCACAGAGACTCTGATATACAGAGACACAGAGACTCTGAGACACAGAGACACTGAGGTAGAGACACTGAGACTCTGAGACACAGAGACTATGAAACACTGAGACACTGAGGCAAAGAGGCACTGAGACACAGAGGCACAGAGACACTGAGACAAAGAGATACTGAGACACTGAGACACTGAGGCTTTGAGACACTGAGATACTGAGGCACAGAGGCACTGAGACACTGAGGCACAGAGACGCTGAGACACTGATGCACTGAGAACCAGAGACACTGAGACTCTGAGAGACTGAGACACTGAGGCACTGAGGCACAGAGACACAGAGGCAATGAAACACTGAGACACTGAGACGTTGAGACACTGAGACACTTAGGCACAGAGACACTGAGACAATGAGACACTGAGACACTGATACACAGAGACACTGAGACACAGAGACACTGAGACTCTGAGGCACTGAGACACTGAGACTCTGAGGCTCTGAGACACTGAGGCACAAAGACACCTAGACACAGAGACACTGAGCGACTGGGACTCTGAGACACTGAGACTCTGAGAAACAGAGACACTGAGACACAGTGACACTGAGACTCTGAGAAACTGAGACACTGAGGCACAGAGACACTGAGACACAGAGAGACTGAGACTCTGAGACACTGACACACTGAGAGACTGAGACTTTGAGACACTGAGACACAGAGACACTGAGACACAGAGACACTGAGACTCAGAGACACAGAGAGTCTGGGACTCTGAGACACTGAGACACTGAGACACTGAAGCACAGAGACATGGAGACACTGAGACACAGACAACCTGAGACTCTGAAACACTGAGACACTGAGGCACAGAGACACTGAGACACGGAGACACAGAAACACAGAGACACAGACACTCGAAGACACTGAGACACTGAGACTCTGAGACACTAAGACTCTGAGACACTGAGACATTGAGACACAGAGACACTGAGACAATGAGTCACTGAGACTCTGAGACACTGAGACTCTGAGACACTGAGGCACTGAGGCACAGAGACACTGAGACACTGAGACACTGAGGCACAGATACACTGAGACAGAGAGACACTGACACTCTGAGACGCTGAGACACTGAGACACTGAGGCACAGAGATGCAGAGACACTGAGACACTGAGACTCTGATACACTATGACACTGAAAAACTGAGGGACAGAGACACAGTGACACTGAGGTACAATGACACAGAGACACTGAGACTCTGAGACACTGAGACACAGAGACTCTGATATACAGAGACACAGAGACTCTGAGACACAGAGACACTGAGGTACAGAGACACTGGGACACTGAGACTCTGAGACACAGAGACTATGAGACACTGAGACACACTGAGACACTGAGGCACAGAGACACTGAGACACTGGGACACAGAAACACAGAGACACAGAGACTCGAAGACACAGAAACTGAGGCACAGAGACCCTGAGACACTGAGGCCCTGAGACTCTGAGACACTGAGACACTGAGACTCTTAGACACTGAGACACTGAGACTCTGAGACACTGAGTCACTGAGACTCTGAGACACTGAGACACTGAGACACTGACACAGTGGCACAGATACACTGAGACAGAGAGACACTGAGACACTGAGTCGCTGAGACTCTGAGACACTGAGACACTGAGACACTGACACAGTGGCACAGATACACTGAGACAGAGAGACACTGACACTCTGAGACACAGAGACACTGAAATACTGAACTGAGACACTGAGAAACTGAGACACTGACACAGTGGCACAGATACACTGAGACAGAGAGACACTGACACTCTGAGACACAGAGACACTGAAATACTGAACTGAGACACTGAGAAACTGAGACACTGAGACTTTGAGACACTGAGACACTGAGGCACAGAGAAACTGAGACACTGAGACACAGAGACACTGAGACTCTGAGACACTGACGCACAGAGACACCGAGACACAGAGACACTGAGACACTGAGACTCTGGCACACAGAGACACAGAGGCACTGAGACACTGAGACACTGAGACACTGAGGCACAGAGACACTGAGACTCTGAGACACTGAGACACAGAGACAGTGAGAGACTGAGACATTGAGACACAGAGACTCTGAGACACAGAGACACTGAGGTACAGAGACACTGAGACACTGAGACTCTGAGACACAGAGACACAGAGACACTGAGAATCTGAGACACAGAGGCTCTGAGACACTGTGACACCGAGGCAATGAGACACTGAGACACAGTGGCACAGAGACACTGAGACAAAGAGACACGGAGACACTGAGACTTTGAGACACTGAGACACTGAGGCACAGAGGCACTGAGACACTGAGACACTGAGACACGGAGACACAGAGACGCAGAGACACTGAGGCACTGAGACACTGAGGAACAGAGACACCAAGACACAGAGACACTGAGACACAGAGACACAGAGACACTGAGACACTGAGAAACTGAGACACTGAGGCACAGAGACACTGAGACACTGAGACACAGAGACACTGAGACACTGAGACTCTGAGACGCTGAGACACTGAGACTCTGATAGACTGAGGCACAGAGACACTGAGAAACAGAGACACAGGGACACTGAGACTCTGAACACTGAGACACTGTGACACTGAGGCACACAGACTCAGAGACACTGAGACTCTGAGACACTGAGACACAGAGACACTGAGGCAGAGTGAAACAGAGACACTGAGACTCATACACTCTGAGATACAGAGAGACTGAGACACAGGGACACTGAGACACAGAGACACAGAGACACAGAGACACTGCGACACAGAGACACTGAGACACTGCGGCACAGAGACACTGAGACACAGAGACACTGATACTCTGTGACACTGAGACACTGAGACAATGATGCACAGAGACACAGAGACACAGAGACACTGAGACACAGAGACACTGAGGCACAGAGACACTGAGACATTGAGGCACAGGGACACTCAGACACTGAGACACAGAGACTCTGAGACACTGAGACATTGAGACACTGAGATACTGAGGCACACAGGCAAAGAGACACGGAGGCACAGAGACACTTAGGCACTGAGACACTGACATACTGAGACACTGTGACACTGAGGCACACAGACACAGAGACACTGAGACTCTGAAACACTGAGACACAGAGACACTGAGGCAAAGTGAAACAGAGACACTGAGACTCATACACTCTGAGATACAGAGAGACTGAGACACTGAGACACAGGGACACTGAGACACAGAGACACAGAGACACTGAGACACTGAGGCACAGGGATCCTGAGACACAGAGACACTGATACTCTGTGACACTGAGACACTGAGACAATGAGGCACAGAGACACAGAAACGCAGAGACGCTCAGACACAGAGACACTGAGGCACTGAGACACAGAGACTCTGAGACACTGAGACATTGAGATGCTGAGACATTGAGACGCTGAGATATTGAGGCACAGAGGCACAGAGACACTGAGGCACTGAGACACTGACATACTGAGACTCAGAGAAACTGAGACTCTGATACACTGAGACATTGAGACACAGGCACAGAGACAATGAGGCACACAGACACTGACACACAGAGACACTGAGACTCTGAGACACTGAGACACTGAGACACTGAGGCACAGAGACACTGAGATACTGAGTCACTGAGGCACAGAGACACTGAGGCACAGAGACACAGAGACACTGAGACACTGAGACTCTGAGACACTGAGACGCTGAGACACCGAGGCAATGAGACACTGAGACACAGTGGCACAGAGACACAGAGACACTGAGACAAAGAGACACAGAGACACTGAGACTTTGAGACACTGAGACACTGAGGCACAGAGGCACTGAGACACTGAGACACGGAGACACAGAGACGCAGAGACACTGAGGCACTGAGACACTGAGGAACAGAGACACCAAGACACAGAGACACTGAGACACAGAGACACAGAGACACTGAGACACTGAGAAACTGAGACACTGAGGCACAGAGACACTGAGACACTGAGACACAGAGACACTGAGACACTGAGACTCTGAGACGCTGAGACTCTGATAGACTGAGGCACAGAGACACTGAGAAACAGAGACACAGGGACACTGAGACTCTGAACACTGAGACACTGTGACACTGAGGCACACAGACACAGAGACACTGAGACTCTGAGACACTGAGACACAGAGACACTGAGGCAGAGTGAAACAGAGACACTGAGACTCATACACTCTGAGATACAGAGAGACTGAGACACTGAGACACAGGGAGACTGAGACACAGAGACACAGAGACACTGCGACACAGAGACACTGAGACACTGCGGCACAGAGACACTGAGACACAGAGACACTGATACTCTGTGACACTGAGACACTGAGACAATGATGCACTGAGACACAGAGACACAGAGACGCAGAGACACTGAGACACAGAGACACTGAGGCACAGAGACACTGAGACATTGAGGCACAGGGACACTCAGACACTGAGACACAGAGACTCTGAGACACTGAGACATTGAGACACTGAGATACTGAGGCACAGAGGCAAAGAGACACGGAGGCACAGAGACACTTAGGCACTGAGACACTGACATACTGAGACACTGTGACACTGAGGCACACAGACACAGAGACACTGAGACTCTGAAACACTGAGACACAGAGACACTGAGGCAAAGTGAAACAGAGACACTGAGACTCATACACTCTGAGATACAGAGAGACTGAGACACTGAGACACAGGGACACTGAGACACAGAGACACAGAGACACTGAGACACTGAGGCACAGGGATCCTGAGACACAGAGACACTGATACTCTGTGACACTGAGACACTGAGATACTGAGGCACACAGGCAAAGAGACACGGAGGCACAGAGACACTTAGGCACTGAGACACTGACATACTGAGACACTGAGACAATGAGGCACAGAGACACAGAAACGCAGAGACGCTGAGACACAGAGACACTGAGGCACTGAGACACAGAGACTCTGAGACACTGAGACATTGAGATGCTGAGATACTGTGGCACAGAGGCACAGAGACACTGAGGCACAGAGACACTTAGGCACTGAGACACTGACATACTGAGACTCAGAGAAACTCAGACTCTGATACACCGAGACATTGAGACACTGAGGCACAGAGACAATGAGACACTGAGACATTGAGGCACAGGGACACTGAGACACTGAGACACAGAGACTCTGAGACACTGAGACATTGAGACGCTGAGATACTGAGGCACAGAGGCACAGAGACACTGAGGCACTGAGACACTGACATACTGAGACTCAGAGAAACTGAGACTCTGATACACTGAGACATTGAGACACAGGCACAGAGACAATGAGGCACACAGACACTGACACACAGAGACACTGAGACTCTGAGACTCTGAGACACTGAGACACTGAGGCACAGAGACACTGAGATACTGAGTCACTGAGGCACAGAGACACTGAGGCACAGAGACACAGAGACACTGAGACACTGAGACTCTGAGACACTGAGACGCTGAGACACCGAGGCAATGAGACACTGAGACACAGTGGCACAGAGACACAGAGACACTGAGACAAAGAGACACAGAGACACTGAGACTTTGAGACACTGAGACACTGAGGCACAGAGGCACTGAGACACTGAGACACTGAGACACGGAGACACAGAGACGCAGAGACACTGAGGCACTGAGACACTGAGGAACAGAGACACCAAGACACAGAGACACTGAGACACAGAGACACTGAGACACTGAGAAACTGAGACACTGAGGCACAGAGACACTGAGACACTGAGACACTGAGACTCTGAGACGCTGAGACACTGAGACTCTGATAGACTGAGGCACAGAGACACTGAGAAACAGAGACACAGGGACACTGAGACTCTGAACACTGAGACACTGTGACACTGAGGCACACAGACACAGAGACACTGAGACTCTGAGACACTGAGACACAGAGACACTGAGGCAGAGTGAAACAGAGACACTGAGACTCATACACTCTGAGATACAGAGAGACTGAGACACTGAGACACAGGGACACTGAGACACAGAGACACAGAGACACTGCGACACAGAGACACTGAGACACTGCGGCACAGAGACACTGAGACACAGAGACACTGATACTCTGTGACACTGAGACACTGAGACAATGATGCACAGAGACACGGAGACACAGAGACGCAGAGACACTGAGACACAGAGATACTGAGGCACAGAGACACTGAGACATTGAGGCACAGGGACACTCAGACACTGAGACACAGAGACTCTGAGACACTGAGACACTGAGTCATTGAGACACTGAGATACTGAGGCACAGAGGCAAAGAGACACGGAGGCACAGAGACACTTAGGCACTGAGACACTGACATACTGAGACACTGTGACACTGAGGCACACAGACACAGAGACACTGAGACTCTGAAACACTGAGACACAGAGACACTGAGGCAAAGTGAAACAGAGACACTGAGACTCATACACTCTGAGATACAGAGAGACTGAGACACTGAGACACAGGGACACTGAGACACAGAGACACAGAGACACTGAGACACTGAGGCACAGGGATCCTGAGACACAGAGACACTGATACTCTGTGACACTGAGACACTGAGACAATGAGGCACAGAGACACAGAGACGCAGAGACGCTGAGACACAGAGACACTGAGGCACAGAGACACTGAGGCACTGAGATACAGAGACTCTGAGACACTGAGACATTGTGATGCTGAGATTCTGTGGCACAGAGGCACAGAGACACTGAGGCACAGAGACACTTAGGCACTGAGACACTGACATACTGAGACTCAGAGAAACTGAGACTCTGATACACCGAGACATTGAGACACTGAGGCACAGAGACAATGAGACACTGAGACATTGAGGCACAGGGACACTGAGACACTGAGACACAGAGACTCTGAGACACTGAGACATTGAGACGCTGAGATACTGAGGCACAGAGGCACAGAGACACTGAGGCACAGAGACACTGAGGCACTGAGACACTGACATACTGAGACTCAGAGAAACTGAGACTCTGATACACTGAGACATTGAGACACAGGCACAGAGACAATGAGGCACACAGACACTGACACACAGAGACACTGAGACTCTGAGACACTGAGACACTGAGGCACAGAGACTCTGAGGCACAGAGACACTGAGATACTGAGTCACTGAGGCACAGAGACACTGAGGCACAGAGACACAGAGACACTGAGACTCTGAGACACTTAGACACTGAGACACTGAGTCACAGAGACACATGAGACACAGAGGCACTGAGATACTGAGTCACTGAGGCACAGAGACACTGAGGCACAGAGACACAGAGACACTGAGACTCTGAGACACTGAGACACTGAGACACTGAGGCACAGAGACACTGAGATACTGAGTCACTGAGGCACAGAGACACTGAGGCACAGAGACACAGAGACACTGAGACACTGAGACTCTGAGACACTGAGACGCTGAGACACCGAGGCATAGAGACACATGAGACACAGAGACACTGTGACACAGAGACACTGAAATACTGTGACACAGAGACAGTGAGACACAGTGACACAGAGACTCTGAAAAACTGAGACACAGAGACACTGAGACACAGAGACACTGAGATACTGAGTCACAGAGACACTGAGACACAGAGGCACAGAGACACAGAGACTCTGAGACTCTGAGACACTTAGACACTGAGACACTGAGTCACAGAGACACATGAGACACAGAGACACTGAGATACTGAGACTCTGAGACCCTGAGACACTGAGACACTGAGACACCGAGGCACAGAGACACTGCGACACAGAGACACAGAGACACTGAGACTCTGAGACACAGAGACTCAGAGGCACTGAGACACTGAGACCCTGAGACACTGCGACACAGAGACACTGAGATACTGAGGCACAGAGACACTGAGACACTGTGACACAGTGACACAGAGTCTGTGAGAAACTGAGACACTAAGACACTGAGACACTGAGGCACATATACACTGAGACACTGAGGCACTGAGGCACAGAGACATAGAGACACTGAGACACAGAGACACTGAGACACAGACTCTGAGACACAGAGACACAGAGATGCAGAGACAATGAGACTCTGAGACACTGAGGCAAGAGACACTGAGACACAGAGACACTGAGACTCTGAGACACTGAGACACAGAGACACTGAGACTCAGAGACACTGAGCCACTGATACACAGAGACACTGAGACACAGAGACACTGAGATACTGAGAGACAGAGACACTGAGACACCGTGACACTGAGACTCTGAGACACTGAGACACTCTGACACAGATACTCTGAGACACTGAGACTCAGTAACACTGAGACACTGATACACAGAGACACTGAGACACTGAGACACTGAGACACAGAAACACTGAGATACTGAGACACAGAGCCTCTTAGACACTGAGACACAGTGACACTGAGACTCTGAGACACTGAGACACTGGGACAGTGAGACACTATGATACTGAGACTCTGAGACACTGAGACACTGAGGCACAGAGACACTGTGACACAGAGACTCAGAGGCACTGAGACACTGAGACACAGAGACACAGAGACACTGAGGCACAGAGACACTGAGACACAGAGACACTGAGACTCAGAGACACTGAGACACTCAGACACAGGGACACTGAGACACAGATACACTGAGACTCTGAGACACTGAGACACTGTGACACTGAGACACTGTGGCACTGAGACACTGAGGCACAGAGACACTGAAGCACAGAGACACAGAGACTCTGAGACATGGAGACACTGAGACACAGAGACACTGAGCCACTCAGACACAGGGACACTGAGACACAGATACACTGAGACTCTGAGACACTGAGACACTGCGACACTGAGACACTGTGGCACTGAGACACTGAGGCACAGAGACACTGAGACACAGAGACACAGAGGCTCTGAGACACTGAGACACTGAGACACAGAGACACTGAGGCACTGAGCCACAGAGGCACTGAGACACAGAGACACAGAGACACGGAGACACAGAGACACTGAGACACTGAGGCTCAGAGACACTGAGACACTGAGACACAGAGACACAGAGACACTGAGGCTCAGAGACACTGAGACACTGAGACACAGAGACACTGAGACTCTGAGACGCTGAGACACTGAGACACTGAGACACTGAGGCACAGACACACTGAGATACTGACACTCTGAGACACTGAGACACAGAGGCGCAGAGACACAGAGACAATGAGCCTCTGAGACACTGCGACTCAGAGACAGTGAGACACTGAGACACAGAGACACTGAGGCACAGAGACACTGAGATACTGACACTCTGAGACACTGAGACACAGAGGCGCAGATACACAGAGACACTGTACACAGAGACACAGCGACACTGAAACACAGAGACACTGAAACTCTGAGACACTGCGGCACAGAGACACTGAGACACAGAGACACAGAGACACAGACTCTGAGACACAGAGACACAGAGATGCAGAGACAATGAGACTCTGAGACACTGAGGCAAGAGACACTGAGACACTGAGACACAGAGACACTGAGACTCAGAGACACTGAGCCACTGATACACATAGACACTGAGACACAGAGACACTGAGATACTGAGAGACAGAGACACTGAGACACCGTGACACTGAGACTCTGAGACACTGAGACACTCTGACACAGATACTCTGAGACACTGAGACACGGAGACACTGAGGCACAGAGACACAGAGACACTGAGACCCTGAGGCACAGAGACACTGAGACTCTGCGACACTGAGGCACAGTGACACTGAGACACAGAGACACAGAGACACAGAGACACTGAGACACAGAGACACTGAGGCACTGAGACACTGAGGCACAGAGACACTGAAGCACAGAGACACAGAGACTCTGAGACATGGAGACACTGAGACACAGAGACACAGGGACACAGAGACACTGAGGCACTGAGGCACTGAGCCACAGAGACACTGAGACACAGAGAAACAGAGACACTGAGACACTGAGACCCTGAGACACTGAGGCACAGAGACACTGAGACACAGAGACACACAGACTCTGAGACACTGAGACTCTGAGACACTGAGACACAGAGACACTGAGGCACAGAGACACTGAGATACTTAGACACAGAGACACTGAGACACTGAGACACAGTGACACTTAGACTCTGAGACACTGAGACTCTGGGACAATGTGACACTGAGGCACAGAGACACTGTGACACAGATACACTGAGACTCTGAGACACTGACACATTGAGACACTGAGGCACAGAGAAACTGAGACACTGAGACTCTGAGACACTGAGACCCTGAGACACTGAGACACAGGTTCACTGAGACACTGAGGCACAGAGACGCAGAGACACTGAGACACAGAGACTCAGACACAGAGACGCAGAGGCGCAGAGACGCAGTGACACTGAGACACAGAGACTCTGAGACGCAGAGGCGCAGAGATCCTGAGAGGCAGAGACACTGAGACCCAGAGACGCTGAGACGCTGAGACACTGAGATGCAGAGACGCCGAGACTCTGAGACGCAGAGACCCTGAGACGCAGATACACTGAGACGCAGAGACGCTGAGACCCAGATATGCAGAGACTCAGAGACGCAGAGACCCTGAGACCCAGAAACGCAGAGGAGCAGAGACGCAGAGACACTGAGACGCAGAGACACTGAGAAGCACAGGCACTGAGTCGCAGAGACGCTGAGACGCAGAGACCCTGGGACCCAGAGATGAAGAGACACAGAGACGCAGAGACTCTGAGACGCAGAGACACAGTGATCCTGAGACACAGAGACACTGAACCCAGAGACGCTGAGACGCAGAGACACTGAGACGCAGACACGCTGAGACGCAGAGGCCCTGAGGCGCAGAGACGCAGAGACACTGAGACGCAGAGACTCAGAGACCCTGAGACGCAGAGACCCTGAGACGCAGAGACTCTGAGACCCTGAGACGCAGAGACGCAGAGACCCTGAGACGCAGATACACTGAGTCCCCGAGACGCAGAGACCCTGAGACTCAGAGAGGCAGAGACTATGTGACGCAGGGACTCTGAGACGCAGAGACGCTGAGACCCAGAGATGCAGAGACGCAGAAACGCATAGACACTGAGACGCAGAGACACTGAGACGCAGAGACACTGAGAAGCAGAGACACTGAGTCGCAGAGACGCTGAGACGCAGAGACCCTGGGGCCCAGAGACGAAGAGACACAGAGACACTGAGACCCAGAGACGCAGAGACGCAGAGACTCTGAGACGCAGAGACACAGAGACGCAGAGACACTGAGACCCAGACACGCAGAGATGCAGAAACTCACAGACTCTGAGACGCAGAGGCGTAGAGACCCTGAGAAGCAGCGACACTGAGACCGAGAGACGCAGAGACGCAGAGACGCTGAGACGCAGAGACTCTGAGACGCAGAGTCTCTGAGAATCAGAGACAGTGAGACCCAGAGACGCAGAGTCGCAGACACCCTGAGACACTGAGCCGCAGAGACACTGAGATGCAGAGACTCTGAGACACAGAGACGCAGAGATCCTGAGAGGCAGAGACGCAGAGACACTGAGACCCAGAGTCTCTGAGACGCAGAGACGCTGAGACACAGAGATCCTGAGACGCAGAGACACTGAGTCCCAGAGACGCAGAGAAAAAGAGAACCAGAGAGGTAGAGACTATGAGACGCAGAGACTCTGAGGCGCATAGACGCTGAGACGAGATGCAGAGACGCATATACGCAGAGACACTGAGACGCAGAGACACTGAGACGCAGAGACTCTGAGATGCGGAGATGCAGAGACGCATATACGCAGAGACACTGAGACCCAGAGACTCTGAGACGCATAGACGCTGAGACCCAGAGATGCAGAGTAACTGAACGCTGAGACACTGAGACGCAGAGACACTGAGACGCAGAGACTCTGAGACCCAGAGACGCAGAGACGCAGAGAGGCAGAGACCATGAGACGCAGAGACTCTGAGACCCAGAGACGCAGAGACACTGAGATCCAGAGACACAGAGACGCAGAGAGGCAGAGACCATGAGACGCAGAGACTCTGAGACCCAGAGACGCTGAGATCCAGAGACGCAGAGTAACTGAGACACTGAGACACTGAGACGCAGAGACGCAGGGACTCTGAGACACAGAGACGCAGAGACGCTGAGACGCACGGACCCTGAGACGCATAGACTCTGAGACGCAGAGATGCAGAGACACTGAGACGCCGAGACACTGAGACGCAGAGACACTGAGACCCTGAGACTCTGAGCCGCAGAGACTCTGAGACGTTGAGACGCAGAGACCCTGAGACGCAGAGACCCTGAGACGCAGAGACACTGAGTCCCAGAGACGCAGAGATGCAGAGAGGCAGAAAACCTGAGACGCAGAGACCCTGAGACACAGAGACTCTGAGACGCAGAGACCCTGAGACGCAGATACACTGAGACGCAGAGGCGCTGAGGCCCAGAGATGCAGAGACGCAGAGATACTGCGACCCAGAGACGCAGAGATGCAGAGACACTGAGACGCAGAGACTCTGAGACGCAGAGACCCTGAGACGCAGAGACGCAGAGACACTGAGGAGCAGAGACACTGAGACCCAGGGACGCTGAGACTCTGAGACGCAGAGACGCAGAGACCCTGAGACGCAGAGACACTGAGACCCAGAGACGCAGAGACGCAGAGACACTGAGGAGCAGAGACACTGAGACCCAGGGACGCTGAGACTCTGAGACGCAGTGATGCAGAGACCCTGAGACGCAGAGAGGCAGAGACCCTGAGACGCAGAGACGCAGAGAAGCAGAAACTCGAGACACAGAGACACTGAACCCAGAGACGCACAGACGCAGAGGCCCTGAGACGCACAGATGCAGAGACACTGAGACGCAGAGACTCTGAGACGCAAAGAGGCAGCGACACAGAGACGCTGAGACGCAGAGATGCAGAGACGCAGAGACACTGAGACGCAGAGATGCAGAGACGCAGAGACACTGAGACGCAGATACACTGAGACGCAGAGACGCAGAGACACTGAGACGCAGATACACTGAGACGCAGAGACGCAGAGACACTGAGACGCAGATACACTGAGACGCAGAGACGCTGAGACCCAGAGATGCAGAGACGAAGAGACACTGAGACCCAGAGACGCTGAGACGCAGAGACACTGAGACGCAGAGACACTGAGATGCAGAGACGCAGAGACTCTGAGATGCAGTGACGCTGAGACCCTGAGACACAGATACACTGAGACGTAGTGACGCTGAGACCCAGAGATGCAGAGACGCAGAGATGCAGCAACCCAGAGACTCTGAGACGCAAAGTCCCTGAGACCCAGAAACGCAGAGGCGCAGAGACGCAGAGACACTGAGAAGCAGAGACACTGAGTCGCAGAGACGCTGAGATGCAGAGACCCTGGGACCCAGAGACGAAGAGACACAGACACGCAGAGACTCTGAGACGCAGAGACGCAGATATAATGAGAGGCAGAGACACTGAGACCCAGAGACACTGAGACGCAGAGACACTGAGATGCAGAGGCACTGAGACGCAGACACGCTGAGACGCAGAGGCCCTGAGACGCAGAGACACTGAGACGCAGAGACGCAGAGACTCTGAGACACAGAGACGCAGAGACCCTGAGACGCAGAGACCCTGAGACGCTGAGACGCAGAGACCCTGAGACGCAGAGACAGAGTCCCAGAGACGCAGAGAACCTGAGGCGCAGAGACCCTGAGACCCAGAGACGCTGAGACCCAGAGTCGCAGAGACGCATAGACGCAGAGACACTGAGACGCAGAGACTCTGAGACGCAGAGACGCAGAGACCCTGAGACGCAGAGACACTGACACGCAGAGACACTGAGACCCTGAGACGCAGAGACACTGAGACCCAGAGATGCAGAGACGCAGAGACTCTGAGATGCAGAGACACTGAGACGCAGAGACACTGAGACGCAGAGACGCTGAGACACTGAGACGCAGAGACTCAGAGACGCAGAGACACTGGGACGCAGAGACGCTGAGACACTGAGACGCAGAGACACTGACACGGAGAGACACTGAGACGCAGAGACCCTGAGATGCGGAGACACTGAGACCCAGAGACGCAGAGACACAGAGACGCAGAGAGGCGGAGACCATGAGACCCAGAGACTCGGAGACGCATAGACGCTGAGACCCAGAGATGCAGAGTAACTGAACGCTGAGACACTGAGACGCAGAGACACTGAGACGCAGAGGCGCAGAGACACTGAGACGCAGAGACACTGAGACCCAGAGACGCAGAGACACTGAGATCCAGAGACACAGAGACGCAGAGAGGCAGAGACCATGAGACGCAGAGACTCTGAGACCCAGAGACGCAGAGACACTGAGATCCAGAGACACAGAGACGCAGAGAGGCAGAGACCATGAGACGCAGAGACTCTGAGACGCTGAGACGCTGAGATCCAGAGACGCAGAGTAACTGAGACACTGAGACACTGAGACCCAGAGACGCAGGGACTCTGAGACACAGAGACCCTGAGACGCTGAGACGCACGGACCCTGGGACGCATAGACTCTGAGACGCAGAGATGCAGAGACACTGAGACGCCGAGACACTGAGACGCAGAGACACTGAGACCCAGAGACTCTGAGACGTTGAGCCGCAGAGACTCTGAGACACAGAGACTCTGAGACGTTGAGCCGCAGAGACTCTGAGACACAGAGACTCTGAGACGCAGAGACCCTGAGACGCAGAGACACTGAGACGCAGAGACACTGAGTCCCAGAGACGCAGAGACGCAGAGACACTGAGGAGCAGAGACACTGAGACCCAGGGACGCTGAGACTCTGAGACGCAGAGACGCAGAGAGGCAGAAAACCTGAGACGCAGAGACCCTGAGACACAGAGAGGCAGAGACTATGAGACGCAGAGACTCTGAGACCCAGAGACCCTGAGACGCAGAGACACTGAGACCCAGAGACGCAGAGACGCAGAGACACTGAGGAGCAGAGACACTGAGACCCAGGGACGCTGAGACTCTGAGACGCAGAGACGCAGAGATCCTGAGACGCAGAGACGCAGAGACCCTGAGACGCTGAGACCCAGAGACGCAGAGACGCAGAGGCCCTGAGACGCAGAGACTCTGAGACACAAGGACGCAGAGACACTGAGACGCAAAGAGGCAGAGAAGCAGAGACGCTGAGACGCAGAGACACAGAGAACCTGAGACGCAGAGACCCTGAGACACTGAGACGCAGAGACGCATAGACTCTGAGACACAGAGACGCAGAGACCCTGAGACGCAGATGCACTGAGATGCAGAGACGCTGAGAACCAGAGATGCAGAGACGCAGAGACACTGAGACCCAGAGACGCAGTGACCCACAGACTCCGAGACGCAGAGACCCTGAGACCCAGAGTCGCAGAGGCGCAGAGGCGCAGAGACGCAGAGATACTGAGACACTGAGAAGCAGAGACACTGAGTCGCAGAGGCGCTGAGACCCAGAGACGCAGAGACGCTGAGACACAGAGACTCAGAGACTCAGAGACACTGAGACGCAGAGACTCTGAGACGCAGAGACCCTGAGACGCAGAGACACTGAGACCCAGAGACGCAGAGACACAGAGACACTGAGGAGCAGAGACACTGAGACCCAGAGACGCAGAGACGCAGAGACACTGAGGAGCAGAGACACTGAGACCCAGAGACGCAGAGACTCTGAGACGCAGAGACGCAGAGACCCTGAGACGCAGAGAGGCAGAGACCCTGAGACGCAGAGACGCAGAGACGCAGAGGCCCTGAGACACAGGGACGCAGAGACGCAGAGACGCAGAGACGCAGAGACTCTGAGACACAGGGACGCAGAGCCACTGAGACGCAAAGAGGCAGAGACGCAGAGACGCTGAGATGCAGAGACACTGAGACGCAGAGACACTGAGACGCAGAGACGCTGAGACCCAGAGATGCAGAGACGCAGAGACACTGAGACCCAGAGACGCAGTGACCCACAGACTCCGAGACGCAGAGACCCTGAGACCCAGAGTCGCAGAGGCGCAGAGACGCAGAGACACTGAGAAGCAGAGACACTGAGTCGCAGAGGCGCTGAGACGCAGAGACACTGAGACCCAGAGACTCTGAGACACAGAGACTCTGAGACGCAGAGACTCTGAGACGCAGAGACACTGAGACCCAGAGACGCAGAGACACAGAGACACTGAGGAGCAGAGACACTGAGACCCAGAGACGCAGAGACGCAGAGACACTGAGGAGCAGAGAGGCAGAGACCCTGAGACGCAGAGACGCAGAGACGCAGAGGCCCTGAGACACAGGGACGCAGAGCCACTGAGACGCAAAGAGGCAGAGACGCAGAGACGCTGAGATGCAGAGACACAGAGAACCTGAGACGCAGAGACACTGAGACGCAGAGACGCTGAGACCCAGAGATGCAGAGACGCAGAGACACTGAGACCCAGAGACGCAGTGACCCACAGACTCCGAGACGCAGAGACCCTGAGACCCAGAGTCGCAGAGGCGCAGAGACGCAGAGACACTGAGAAGCAGAGACACTGAGTCGCAGAGGCGCTGAGACGCAGAGACACTGAGACCCAGAGACTCTGAGACACAGAGACTCTGAGACGCAGAGACACTGAGACGCAGAAACTCTGAGACGCAGAGACCCTGAGACCCTGAGACGCAGAGACACAGAGACACTGAGACCCAGACACGCAGAGATGCAGAAACTCACAGACTCTGAGACGCAGAGGCGTAGAGACCCTGAGACGCAGCGACACTGAGACCGAGAGACGCAGAGACGCAGAGACGCAGAGACACTGAGACGCAGAGACGCTGAGACGCAGAGACACTGAGACGCAGAGACCCTGAGAAGCAGGGACGCAGAGACGCAGAGACTCTGAGACTCAGAGACAGCGAGACCCAGAGATGCAGAGTCGCAGACTCCCTGAGACACTGAGACGCAGAGACACTGAGATGCAGAGACTCTGAGACACAGAGACGCAGAGATCCTGAGAGGCAGAGACAGTGAGACCCAGAGTCTCTGAGACGCAGAGACGCTGAGACACAGAGATCCTGAGACGCAGAGACACTGAGTCCCAGAGACGCAGAGGAAAAGAGAACCTGAGACGCTGATACCCTGAGACCCAGAGAGGTAGAGACTATGAGACGCAGAGACTCTGAGACGCATAGACGCTGAGACGAGACGCAGAGACGCATATACGCAGAGACACTGAGACGCAGAGACACTGAGACGCAGAGACTCTGAGACGCAGAGACGCAGAGACCCTGAGACGCAGAGACACTGACACGCAGAGACACTGAGACCCTGAGACGCAGAGACACTGAGACCCAGAGATGCAGAGACGCAGAGACACTGAGATGCAGAGACACTGAGACGCAGAGACGCTGAGACGCAGAGACACTGAGACCCAGAGATGCAGAGACGCAGAGACACTGAGATGCAGAGACACTGAGACGCAGAGACGCACGGACGCAGAGACACTGGGATGCAGAGACCCTGAGATGCGGAGACACTGAGACGCAGAGACACAGAGACGCAGAGAGGCGGAGACCATGAGACCCAGAGACTCTGAGACGCATAGACGCTGAGACCCAGAGATGCAGAGTAACTGAACGCTGAGACACTGAGACGCAGAGACGCAGAGACACTGAGACACAGAGAGGCAGAGACTATGAGACGCAGAGACTCTGAGACGCAGAGACCCTGAGACGCAGAGACACTGAGACCCAGAGACGCAGAGACGCAGAGACACTGAGGAGCAGAGACACTGAGACCCAGGGACGCTGAGACTCTGAGACGCAGAGACGCAGAGATCCTGAGACGCAGAGACGCAGAGACCCTGAGACGCTGAGACCCAGAGACGCAGAGACGCAGAGGCCCTGAGACGCAGAGACTCTGAGACACAAGGACGCAGAGACACTGAGACGCAAAGAGGCAAAGAAGCAGAGACGCTGAGACGCAGAGACACAGAGAACCTGAGACGCAGAGACCCTGAGACACTGAGACGCAGAGACGCATAGACTCTGAGACACAGAGACGCAGAGACCCTGAGACGCAGATGCACTGAGATGCAGAGACGCTGAGAACCAGAGATGCAGAGACGCAGAGACACTGAGACCCAGAGACGCAGTGACCCACAGACTCCGAGACGCAGAGACCCTGAGACCCAGAGTCGCAGAGGCGCAGAGGCGCAGAGACGCAGAGACACTGAGACACTGAGAAGCAGAGACACTGAGTCGCAGAGGCGCTGAGACCCAGAGACGCAGAGACGCTGAGACACAGAGACTCAGAGACTCAGAGACACTGAGACGCAGAGACTCTGAGACGCAGAGACCCTGAGACGCAGAGACACTGAGACCCAGAGACGCAGAGACACAGAGACACTGAGGAGCAGAGACACTGAGACCCAGAGACGCAGAGACGCAGAGACACTGAGGAGCAGAGACACTGAGACCCAGAGACGCAGAGACTCTGAGACGCAGAGACGCAGAGACCCTGAGACGCAGAGAGGCAGAGACCCTGAGACGCAGAGACGCAGAGACGCAGAGGCCCTGAGACACAGGGACGCAGAGCCACTGAGACGCAAAGAGGCAGAGACGCAGAGACGCTGAGATGCAGAGACACTGAGACGCAGAGACACTGAGACGCAGAGACGCTGAGACCCAGAGATGCAGAGACGCAGAGACACTGAGACCCAGAGACGCAGTGACCCACAGACTCCGAGACGCAGAGACCCTGAGACCCAGAGTCGCAGAGGCGCTGAGACGCAGAGACACTGAGACCCAGAGACTCTGAGACACAGAGACTCTGAGACGCAGAGACACTGAGACGCAGAAACTCTGAGACGCAGAGACACTGAGACCCAGAGACGCAGAGACACAGAGACACTGAGGAGCAGAGACACTGAGACCCAGAGACGCAGAGACGCAGAGACACTGAGGAGCAGAGAGGCAGAGACCCTGAGACGCAGAGACGCAGAGACGCAGAGGCCCTGAGACACAGGGACGCAGAGCCACTGAGACGCAAAGAGGCAGAGACGCAGAGACGCTGAGATGCAGAGACACAGAGAACCTGAGACGCAGAGACCCTGAGACGCAGAGACACTGAGACGCAGAGACGCTGAGACCCAGGGATGCAGAGACGCAGAGACACTGAGACCCAGAGACGCAGTGACCCACAGACTCCGAGACGCAGAGACCCTGAGACCCAGAGTCGCAGAGACGCAGAGACACTGAGAAGCAGAGACACTGAGTCGCAGAGGCGCTGAGACGCAGAGACACTGAGACCCAGAGACTCTGAGACACAGAGACTCTGAGACGCAGAGACACTGAGACGCAGAAACTCTGAGACGCAGAGACCCTGAGACCCTGAGACGCAGAGACGCAGAGACACTGAGACCCAGACACGCAGAGATGCAGAAACTCACAGACTCTGAGACGCAGAGGCGTAGAGACCCTGAGACGCAGCGACACTGAGACCGAGAGACGCAGAGACGCAGAGACGCAGAGACACTGAGACGCAGAGACGCTGAGACGCAGAGACCCTGAGAAGCAGGGACGCAGAGACGCAGAGACTCTGAGACTCAGAGACAGCGAGACCCAGAGATGCAGAGTCGCAGACTCCCTGAGACACTGAGACGCAGAGACACTGAGATGCAGAGACTCTGAGACACAGAGATGCAGAGATCCTGAGAGGCAGAGACAGTGAGACCCAGAGTCTCTGAGACGCAGAGACGCTGAGACACAGAGATCCTGAGACGCAGAGACACTGAGTCCCAGAGACGCAGAGGAAAAGAGAACCTGAGACGCTGATACCCTGAGACCCAGAGAGGTAGAGACTATGAGACGCAGAGACTCTGAGACGCATAGACGCTGAGACGAGACGCAGAGACGCATATACGCAGAGACACTGAGACGCAGAGACACTGAGACGCAGAGACTCTGAGACGCAGAGACGCAGAGACCCTGAGACGCAGAGACACTGACACGCAGAGACACTGAGACCCTGAGACGCAGAGACACTGAGACCCAGAGATGCAGAGACGCAGAGACACTGAGATGCAGAGACACTGAGACGCAGAGACGCTGAGACACTGAGACGCAGAGACGCACGGACGCAGAGACACTGAGATGCAGAGACCCTGAGATGCGGAGACACTGAGACGCAGAGACACAGAGACGCATAGACGCTGAGACCCAGAGATGCAGAGTAACTGAACGCTGAGACACTGAGACGCAGAGACACTGAGATCCAGAGACGCAGAGACACTGAGATCCAGAGACGCGGGGACTCTGAGAAACAGAGACCCTGAGACGCTGAGACGCACGGACCCTGAGACGCATAGACTCTGAGACGCAGAGATGCAGAGACACTGAGACACCGAGACCCTGAGATGCAGAGACCCTGAGACGCAGAGACACTGAGTCCCAGAGACTCTGAGACGTTGAGACGCAGAGACCCTGAGATGCAGAGACCCTGAGACGCAGAGACACTGAGACGCAGAGACGCTGAGACGCAGAGACGCTGAGACGCAGAGAGGCAGAAAACCTGAGACGTAGAGAACCTGAGACACAGAGAGGCAGAGACTATGAGACGCAGAGAACCTGAGACGCATAGACTCTGAGACCCAGAGACGCAGAGACCCTGAGACCCAGAGGCGCAGAGACGCAGAGGCGCAGAGGCACTGAGACGCAGAGACTCTGAGACGCAGAAAACTTGAGACGCAGAGAGCCTGAGACACAGAGAGGCAGAGACACTGAGACACAGAGAACCTGAGACGCATAGACGCTGAGTCCCAGAGACGCAGAGACCCCGAGACGAAGAGACACTGAGACGCAGAGACGCATAGACTCTGAGACACAGAGACGCAGAGACCCTGAGACGCAGATACACTGAGACGCAGAGACACTGAGACCCAGAGACGCAGTGACCCACAGACTCCGAGAAGCAGAGACCCCGAGACTCAGAGTCGCAGAGGCGCTGAGACGCAGAGATGCAGAGACACTGAGACTCTGAGACGCAGAGACTCTGAAGCACAGAGACTCTGAGAAGCAGAGACTCAGAGACCTTGAGACGCTGAGACGCAGAGACTCTGAGACTCTGAGACGCAGAGACGCAGAGACTCTGAGACGCAGAGACACTGAGATCCACAGACTCTGAGACGCAGAAGCGCAGAGACGCTGAGATGCAGACACTCTGAAACACAGGGACACAGAGACACTGAGACGCAGACAGGCAGAGGCGCTGAGACGCAGAGACGCAGAGAACCTGAGACGAAGAGACCCTGAGACCCAGAGACGCTGAGACGCAGAGACACTGAGACGCAGAGACGCTGAGACGCAGACACCCTGGGTCCCAGAGGCAAAGAGACGCAGAGACTCTGAGACTCTGAGACACAGAGACGCTGAGGCACTGAGACACAGAGACTCTGAGACGCAGAGGCGCAGAGATCCTGAGAGGCAGAGACACTGAGACCCAGAGACGCTGAGACGCAGAGGCGCAGAGATCCTGAGATGCAGAGACTCTGAGACCCAGAAACGCAGAGGAGCAGAGACGCAGAGACACTGAGACGCAGAGACCCTCGGACCCAGAGATGAAGAGACCCAGAGACGCAGAGACTCTGAGACGCAGAGACTCTGAGACGCAGAGACGCAGAGATCCTGAGACACAGAGACACTGAGACCCAGAGACGCTGAGACGCAGAGACACTGAGACGCAGAGACTCTGAGACGCAGAGACACAGAGACTCTGAGTGACAGAGACCCTGAGACGCAGAGACGCAGAGGCTTTGAGACGCAGAGACACTGAGTCCCAGAGACGCAGAGAAAAAGAGAGCCTGAGACGCAGAGACCCTGAGACCCAGAGAGGCAGAGACTATGAGACGCAGAGACACTGAGACCCAAGACGCAGAGACGCATAGACGCTGAGACACTGAGACGCAGAGACACTCAGACGCAGAGATGCAGAGACGCAGAGACACTGAGACGCAGATACACTGAGACGCAGAGACAATGAGACGCAGAGACGCAGAGACACTGAGACACTGAGACCCAGAGACGCAGAGACGCAGAGACACTGAGTCGCAGAGACGCTGAGACGCAGGGATCCTGGGGCCCAGAGACGAAAAGACACAGAGACACTGAGACCCAGAGACGCAGAGACTCTGAGACGCAGAGATCCGGAGAGGCTGAGACACTGAGACCCAGAGACTCTGAGCCGCAGAGACTCTGAGACGTTGAGACGCAGAGACCCTGAGACGCAGAGACCCTGAGACGCAGAGACCCTGAGACGCAGAGAGGCAGAGACTATGAGACGCAGAGACCCTGAGACGCATAGACGCTGAGACCCAGAGACTCTGAGACACAGAGACGCAGAGATCCTGAGAGGCAGAGACACTGAGACGCAGAGACGCTGAGACGCAGAGGCGCAGAGATCCTGAGAGGCAGAGACACTGAGACCCAGAGACGCTGAGACGCAGAGACACTGAGGCGCAGAGACACTGAGATGCAGAGACGCAGAGACTCTGAGACGCAGAGACCCTGAGACGCAGATACACTGAGACGCAGAGACGCTGAGACCCAGAGATGCAGAGACGCAGAGACTCTGAGACGCAGAGACCCTGAGACGCAGATACACTGAGACGCAGAGACGCTGAGACCCAGAAACGCAGAGGCGCAGAGACGCAGAGACACTGAGACGCAGAGACACTGAGAAGCAGAGGCACTGAGTCGCAGAGACGCTGAGACGCAGAGACGCCGAGACGCAGAGAGGCAGAGACTCTGAGACGCAGAGACGCAGATATACTGAGAGGCAGAGACACTGAGACCCAGAGACACTGAGACGCAGAGACACTGAGATGCAGAGGCACTGAGACGCAGACACGCTGAGACGCAGAGGCCCTGAGACGCAGAGACACTGAGACGCAGAGACGCAGAGACTCTGAGACACAGAGACGCAGAGACCCTGAGACGCAGAGACCCTGAGACGCTGAGACGCAGAGACCCTGAGACGCAGAGACAGAGTCCCAGAGACGCAGAGAACCTGAGGCGCAGAGACCCTGAGACCCAGAGACGCTGAGACCCAGAGTCGCAGAGACGCATAGACGCAGAGACACTGAGACGCAGAGACACTGACACGCAGAGACACTGAGACGCAGAGACACTGAGACCCAGAGATGCAGAGACGCAGAGACACTGAGATGCAGAGACACTGAGACGCAGAGACGCACGGACGCAGAGACACTGAGACGCAGAGGCACTGAGACACTGAGACGCAGAGACACTGAGACGCAGAGGCACTGAGACGCAGAGACTCTGAGACGCAGACACGCAGATACGCAGAGACCCTGAGACGCAGAGACGCAGAGAACCTGAGACGCAGAGACCCTGAGACGCAGAGGCGCAGAGACACAGACTCAGAGACGCTGACACGCAGTGAGCCTGGGACCCAGAGACGCAGAGACGCAGAGACTCTGAGACGCAGAGACTCTGAGACGCAGAGACGCAGAGACCCTGAGACGCAGAGGTGCAGAGACTCTGAGACTCAGAGACTCAGAGACTCAGAGACAGTGAGACCCAGAGACGCAGAGACGCAGAGACGCTGAGACGCAGAGACGCAGAGGCACTGAGACGCAGAGACTCTGAGACACAGAGACGCAGAGACGCAGTGACACTGAGACGCAGAGACACTGAGACGCAGAGACTCTGAGGCGCAGAGACTCTGACACACAGAGATCCTGAGACGCAGAGACGCAGAGACCCTGAGACACTGTGACGCTGAGACACTGAGACGCAGAGGCCCTGAGACGCAGAGACTCAGAGACCCTGAGATGCAGAAACACTGAGTCCCAGAGACGCAGAGACGCAGAGAACCTGAGACGCAGAGACTATGAGACGCAGATACTCTGAGACACACAGACGCTGAGACCCAGAGACGCAGAGACACTGAGAAGCAGATACACTGAGGCGCAGAGTCACTGAGACCCAGAGATGCAGAGACAAAGCGACCCAGAGACTCTGAGATGCAGAGACCCTGAGACCCAGAGACGCAGAGACACTGGGACGCAGAGACGCAGAAACCCGAGACGCAGAGATACTGAGGCCCAGAGACGCAGAGACTCTGAGACGCAGAGACGCAGAGACACTGAGACGCAGAGACTCTGAGAAGCAGATACACTGAGGCGCAGAGTCACTGAGACCCAGAGATGCAGAGACAAAGCGACCCAGAGACTCTGAGATGCAGAGACCCTGAGACCCAGAGACGCAGAGACACTGAGACGCAGAGACGCAGAGACTCTGAGATGAAGAGACCCAAAGACGCAGAGACACAGAGTCCCAGAGACGCAGAGACGCAGAGACACTGATACCCAAAGACGCAGAGACGCAGAAACTCAGAGACCCTGAGACGCAGAGACACTGAGGCCCAGAGACGCAGAGACGCAGAGAACCTGAGACGCAGAAACACTGAGACCTAGAGACACAGAGAGGCAGACACTATGAGACACAAAGACTCTGAGACCCAGAGACCCAGAGACGCCTAAAGCCTGAGACGCAGAGACTCTGAGACGCAGAGACACTGAGACCCAGAGACTCTGAGACGCAGAGACGCAGAGACCCTGAGACCCAGAGACACAGAGATGCAGAGAGGCAGAGACTATGAGACCCAAAGACTCTGAGACGGATAGACGCTGAGACCCAGAGATGCAGAGTAACTGAGACGCTGAGACACTGAGACGCAGAGACACTGAGATGCAGAGACTCATAGACGCAGATACTCTGAGACCCAGAGACGCAGAGACTATGAGACGCAGAGACTCTGAGACGCAGAGACTCAGAGACGCAGAGATGCAGAGACGCAGAGACCCAGAGACGCAGAGACACTGAGACCCAGAGACGCAGAGACACAGCGACCCAGACCCTCTGAGACGCAGAGACCCTGAGACCCAGAAACGCAGAGGCGCAGAGACTCAGAGACACTGAGAAGCAGAGACACTGAGTCGCAGAGACGCTGAGACGCAGAGACCCTGGGACCCAGAGACTGGGAGGCACAGAGACGCAGAGACACTGAGAATCGGAGACACTGAGATGCAAAGACTCTGAGACGCAGAGACACTGAGACCCTGAGACGGAGAGACACAGAGATATAGAGATGCAGAGACACTGACACGCAGAGACACTGAGACCCAGAGACACTGAGACACAGACACTCTGAGACGCTGCAACCCAGACGTGCAGAGACGCAGAAACACTGAGATGCAGAGACGCTGAGACGCTGAGACGCTGAGACGGAGAGACTCTGAGACACAGAGACGCAGAGACACTGAGACGCAGAGACACTGAGAAGCAGAGACCCAGAGACGGAGAGACTCTGAGATGCAGAGACACAGACACTCTGAGATGCAGAGACGCTGAGACACTGAGACCCAGAGACACAGAGACGCAGGGTAACTGAGACCATGAGACCCAAAGTCTCAGAGACACATAGACGCTGAGACCCAGTGACGCAGAGTAATGAGACGCTGAGAAACTGAGACACAGAGACACTGAGACGCAGAGACGCAGAGACACTGAGTCGCAGAGACACTGAGACGCAGAGACTCTGAGACGCTGAGACGGAGAGACACTGAGACGCAGAGACGCAGAGACTCAGAGACGCAGAGACACTGAGACGCAGAGACACTGAGACGCAGAGACCCAGAGACGCAGAGACACTGAGACGCAGAGACACTGAGACGCAGAGACACTGAGACCCAGAGATGCAGAGACGCAGAGACACTTAGACGCAGAGACACTGAGACCCAGAGACGCAGAGACCCTGAGACCCTGAGATGCAGAGACACTGAGACCCAGAGACGCAGAGACCCTGAGACGCAGAGACACTGCGACACAGAGAAGCTGAGAAGCAGAGACACTGAGACACAGAGAAGCAGAGACCCAGACAGGCAGAGACACAGGGACGTAGAGACGCAGAGAACCTGAGATGCAGAGAACTGAGACCCAGAGACGCAGAGACACTGAAACCCTGAGACCCTGAGATACAGAGACTCTGAGACCCAGAGACGCAGCGACACTGAGACTCTGAGACGCAGGGACACTGAGACCCAGAGACGCAGAGACACTGAGACACAGAGACGCAGAGACGCTGAGACCCAGAGACGCAGAAGCTCTGAGACGCAGAGACACAGAGACGCTGAGACCCAGAGACGCAGAGGCGCTGAGACGCAGACACACTGAGACGCAGAGAAACTGAGACGCAGAGACACAGAGACACTGAGACAGTGAGACGCAGAGACGCAGACATTCTGAGACACAGAGACTCTGAGACGCTGAGACACTGAGCCGCAGAGAAGCTGAGAAGCAGAGACACTGAGACTCAGAGAAGCAGAGACCCTGAGACGCAGAGACGCACGCACGCAGAGAACCTGAGACCCAGAGACGCAGAGACACTGAGACCCAGAGACGCAGAGACACTGAGACACAGAGACACAGAGACTCAAAGACGCAGAGACACTGAGACGCAGAGACACTGAGAACCAGAGATGCAGGGACACTGAGACGCAGAGACCCAGAGACGCACATACGCTGAGACCCAGAGACGCAGAGACTCTGAGACGCAAAGACACAGAGACTCTGAGACGCAGAGACACTGAGACACTGAGACCCAGATACTCTGAGACCCAGCGACGCAGAGAGGCAGAGACTATGAGACGCAGAGACTCTCAGACGCATAGACGCTGAGACCCAGAGATGCAGAGACGCAGAGACACTGAGACGCAGAGACACTGAGACGCAGAGACACTGACACGCAGAGACACTGACACGCAGAGACGCAGAGACTCTGAGACACCGAGACGCAGAGACTCTGAGACGCAGAGACAGTGAGACCCAGAGATGCAGAGAACCTGAGACGCAGAGACGCACAGACACAGAGACACTGAGACGCAGAGACACTGACACGCAGAGACGCAGAGACTCTGAGACACCGAGACGCAGAGACTCTGAGACGCAGAGACAGTGAGACCCAGAGATGCAGAGAACCTGAGACGCAGAGACGCACAGACACAGAGACACTGAGACCAGAGACTCTGAGACACAGAGACGCAGAGACCCTGAGACGCAGAGACACTGAGTCCCAGAGGCGCAGAGATGCAGAGACGCTGAGACCCTGAGATGCAGAGACACTGAGACCCAGAGACGCAGAGACGCTGAGACCCTGAGATGCAGAGACACTGAGACCCAGAGATGCAGAGACCCTGAGACGCAGAGACACTGAGACCCAGAGACGCAGAAACGCAGAGACACTGAGATGCAGAGACACTGAGACCCAGAGATGCAGAGACCCTGAGATGCAGAGACACTGAGACCCAGAGACGCAGAGATGCAGGGACACAGAGACCCTGAGACGCAGAGACACTGAGAACCAGAGACGCAGCGATGCTGAGACGCAGAGACACTGAGAACCAGAGACGCAGAGACTCTGAGACCCAGAGATGCAGAGACACTGAGACGCAGAGACTCTAAGACGCAGAGACGCTGAACCCAGAGAACCAGAGACGCAGAGAACCAGAGACCCAGAGACATTGAGAGAGAGAAACTCTGAGACGCAGAGGCTCCGAGAGGCAGAGACGCAGAGACCCTGAGACGCAGAGACGCAGAGAAACTGAGACCCAGAGGCGCAGAGACCCTGAGAAGCAAAGACCCTGAGAGGCAGAGACGCAGAGAAACTGAGACCCAGAGGCGCAGAGACCCTGAGACGCAAAGACGCAGGGACACTGAGACGCAGAGACTCTGAGACGCAGAGAGGCTGAGAAGCAGAGACGCAGAGACACTGAGAGGCAGAGATACTGAGACCCAGAGACGCAGAGACGCAGAGAACCTGAGACGAAAAGACACTGAGACGCAGGACACTGAGACACAGAGACGCTGAGATGCAGAGACGCAGGGACACTTAGACACAGAGATGCTGAGAACCAGAGACGCAGAGACACTGAGATGCAGAGACACTGAGGCGCAGAGATGCAGAGACTCTGAGACGCAGAGGCTCTGAGACCCTGAGACGCAGAGATGCAGAGACGCAGAGACCCTGAGACGCAGAGACACTGAGTCCCAGAGGTGCAGAGATGCAGAGACGCTGAGACCCGGAGATGCAGAGACACTGAGACCCAGAGACGCAGAGACGCTGAGACCCTGAGATGCAGAGACACTGAGACCCAGAGATGCAGAGACCGTGAGACGCAGAGACTCTGAGACCCTGAGACGCAGAGATGCAGAGACTCAGAGACCCTGAGACGCAGAGACACTGAGAACCGAAGACGTAGAGACACTGAGACGCAGAGACTCTGAGACAGAGAGACATTGAGACCCTGAGACGCAGAGACACTGAGATGCAGAGACACTGAGATGCAGAGACGCAGAGACATTGAGACGCAGAGACACTGAGACACAGAGACTCTGAGATGCAGAGACGCTGAGACCCAGAGACTCTGAGACGCAGAGAAGCAGAGACGCTGAGAGGCAGAGACGCAGGGACACAGAGATGCGGAGAATCTGAGACGCGGAGAACTGAGACGCAGAGACGCAGAGACCCAGAGACGCAGAGACACTGAGACGCAGAGACACTGAGAACCAGAGACGCAGAGACTCTGAGACGCAGAGACCCTGAGACACAGAGACTCTGAGATGCAGAGAAGCAGAGACCCTGCGACGCAGAGACACTGAGACCCAGAGATGCAGAGACGCAGAGACACTGAGACGCAGAGACACTGAGACACAAAGATGCTGAGACTCTGAGACCCAGAGACGCAGAGACCCTGAGACGCAGAGACACTGAGTCCCAGAAGCGCAGAGATGCAAAGACGCTGAGACCCTGAGATGCAGAGACACTGAGACCCAGAGACACTGAGACCCAGAGACGCAGAGGCGCTGAGACCCAGAGATGCAGAGACCCTGAGACGCAGAGACACTGAGACCCTGAGACGCCGAGATGCAGAGACGCAGAGACCCTGAGACGCAGAGACACTGAGAACCAGAGACGCAGAGACTCTGAGACGCGGAGACGCAGAGACCCTGCGACGCAGAGACACTGAGACCCAGAGATGCAGAGATGCAGAGACACTGAGACGCAGAGACACTGAGACCCAGAGCCGTGGAGACACGGAGACAGAGAGACGCAGAGACCCTGAGACGCAGAGACACTGAGAACCAGAGACGCAGAGACACTGAGACGCAGGGACTGTGAGACGCAGAGACACTGAGACCCTGAGACGCAGAGACGCAGAGACACAGAGATGCTGAGACACTGAGACCCAAAGACCCAGAGACGCAAAGGCGCAGAGACGCACAGACACTGAGATGCAGAGACACTGAGACCCAGGGACGCAGAGACGCAGAGACGCAGAGACGTGGAGACGCAGAGACGCAGAGACCCTGAGACGCAGAGACACTGAGACGCAGAGACGCAGAGGCTCTGAGACGCAGAGACACAGAGACGTTGAGACCCAGGGACGCAGAGACGCTGAGACGCAGAGACACTGAGACGCTGCAACCCAGAGACGCAGACACACTGAGATGCAGAGACACTGAGACGCAGAGACGCTGAGACGCAGAGACGTTGAGACACTGAGACCCAGAGACTCTGAGACCCAGAGACGCAGAGATGCAGAGATGCAGAGACTCTGAATATCTGCGTCTCTGTGTCTCAGTTTCTCTGGTCTCTGAGTCTCTGCGTCTCTGCGTCTCTGCATCTCAGAGTCTCCGCGTCTCAGAGTCTCTGCGTGTCTGCTTCTCTGCCCCTCTGTATCTCTGTGTCTCAGACTCTCAGCGTCTCTGTGTCTCAGTCTCTGTGTCTCTGCGTCTCTGGGTCTCTGCGTCTCAGTATCTCTGCCCCTCTGCCTCTCTGTGTCTCTGCGACTCTCCGTCTCTGCATCTCTGCATCTCAGAGTCTCTGCGTCTCAGAGTCTCTGCATCTCTGCCTCTCTGTGTCTCAGCTTCTCTGGTCTCTGAGTCTCTGCGTCACTGCGTCTCTGCATCTCAGAGTCTATTCATCTCTTCGTTTCTTCATCTCCGCGTCTCAGTGTCTCTGCGTCTCAGTGTCTCTGCGTCTCAGAGTCTCTGCGTCTCAGTGTCTCTGCGTCTCAGTGTCTCTGCGTCTGAGAGTGTCTATGTCTCAGAGTCTCTGTGTCTATGCCTCTCTGCCTCTCTGCATCTCTGTGTCCCAGAGTCTCTGTACCTCCGCATCTCTACAGGTCTTCGTCTCAGAGTCTCTGCGTCTCTGCCTCTCTTTGTCTGTGCGTCTCGGCGTCTCTGCATCTCTGCGACTCAGAGTCTGCGTGTCTGCATCTCAGAGTCTCTGCGTCGCCTCGTCTCGGAGTCTCTGCCTCTCTGCATCTCTGAATCTCTGCATCTCAGATTCTCTGTGTCTCTGAATCTCTGCGTCTCAGATTCTCTGCGTGTCTGCGTCACTGCGTCTCAGTGTCTCTACGTCTCAGAGCCGATCCGTCTCTGCGTCTCAGAGTCTCAGACACTCAGAGTCTCTGCGTCTCTGCGTGTCTGCCTCACTGCCTCTCTGCGTCTCTGCGTCTCAGACTCTCAGCATCTCTATGTCTCAGAGTCTCTGCATCTCTGTGTCTCTGTGTCTCTGCGTCTCAGTGTCTCTGGTCTCTGAGTCTCTGCATCTCCAAGTCTCTGTGTCTCTGCGTCTGAATGTCTACGTCTCAGAGTCTCTGTGTCGATGCCTCTCTACCTCTCTGCATCTCTGCGTCTCAGAATCTCTGCGTCTCAGTGTGCATCTCAGAGTCTGTGCGTCTCTGCATCTCTGCATTTCTGCGCCTCCGAGTCTCTGCATCTCAGAATCTCTGTGTCTCTGTGTCTCTGCGTTTCAGAGTCTCTGCGTCTCAGTGTGTCTGCGTCTCAGAGTGTCTGTGTCTCAGAGTTTCTGCGACTCTGTGTGTCTGCGTCTCTGCATCTCTGACTCTGACTCTGAGATGCAGAGATGCAGAGATGCAGAGACGCAGAGACGCAGAGACTCTGAGACGTAGACACTCTGAGCAGCAGAGACACAAAGACTTGGAGACGCAGAGACCCAGAGATGCAGAGACGCAGAGACCCAGAGACGCAGAGACCCAGAGACGCAGAGATGCAGAGATACAGAGACTCTGAGACGCAGAGAGGCTGAGATGGAGAGACTCTGAGACACAGAGACCCTGAGGCGCTGAGACGCAGACACACTGAGACGCAGAGACTCTGAGGCACAGAGACTCTGAGACGCAGAGAGGCTGAGATGGAGAGACTCTGAGACACAGAGACCCTGAGGCGCTGAGACGCAGACACATTGAGACGCATAGACTCTGAGGCACAGAGACTCTGAGACGCAGAGACTTTGAGACTCTGAGATGCAGAGACTCTGAGACGCAGAGCCGTAGAGATGCGGAGGTGCAGAGACTCTGGGACACAGAGATACAGAGAGGTAGAGAGGCAGACACGCAGAGACGCAGAACCTCTGAGACGCAGAGACTCTGAGACGCAGAGATGCAGAGACTCTGAGACGCAGAGAGGCAGAGATGCAGAGACGCAGAGACTCTGAGAAGCAGAGACTGGAGACTTCGAGACACAGAGAATCTGAGACTCAAAGACGCTGAGACACTGAGATGCAGTGACGCTGAGATGCAGGGACGCAGAGACTCTGAGACTCTGAGACTCTGAGACGCAGAGACACTGAAACGTAAAGACGCTGAGATGCTGAGATGTTGAGACGCAGAGAAGCTGAGGCGCAGAGACGAGGAGAGTCTGAGAAGCAGAGACGCAGAGACGCAGAGACTCTGAGACGCAGAGACGCGGAGACTCTGAGAAGCAGAGACACTGAGATGCAGTGACGCTGAGACGCAGAAACGCTGAGACGCAGAGATGCAGAGACTCTGAGAAGCAGAGACTCGGAGACTCCGAGATGCAGAGACGCAGAGAATCTGAGACGCAGAGACGCAGAAACTCTGAGACGCAGAGACGCAGAGACACTGAGACTCAGAAACGCTGAGACGCGGAGACTCTGAGCGCTGGGACGCAGAGACTCTAAGACGCAGAGACGCTGAGATGCAGAGACTCTGAGGCACTGAGACGCAGAGATGTTGAGACGCAGAAACGCAGAGAGACAGAGACTCTGAGACGCAGAGACTCAAAGACCCAGAAAGCATGAGATGTAGAGACGCAGCGATGCTGAGAATCAGAGACGCTGAGACGCAGAGACTCTGAGACACAGAGACGCAGAGACGCTGTGATTCCGAGACGCAGGGATGCAGAGACTCTGAGACACTGAGACTCTGAGACACTGAGACTCTGAGACACTGAGACTCTGAGACGCAGAGGCACTGAAACTCAGAAACGCCGAGACGCGGAGGCTCTGAGAAGCAGAAACTCGGAGACTCCGAGATGCAGCGACGCTAAGTTTCAGAGACGCTGTGATTCCGAGACGCAGGGATGCAGAGACTCTGATGCGCAGAGTCTCTGAGACGCAGGGATTCGGAGCGCGGAGGCTCGGAGATGCAGAGACACAGAGACTCTGGGACGCTGAGAATCTGAGACGCGGAGACTCTGAGACTCTGAGATTCTGGGACACTGAGAGAGAAAGACAGAGGGAGAGAGAGAGAGAGAAAGTGAGAGAGAGAGTGACAGAGAGAGAGTGACAGAGAAGGAAAGAGACAGAGAGAGAGAGACAGAGAGAGAGAGAGACAGAGGGACAGAGAGAGTGAGACAGAATGGGAGACAGAGAGAGACAGAGTGTGTGTGTGAGAGAGAGAGAGGGAGAGAATTAGAGAGAGAGAGACAAAGTGATAGAGAGAGAGAGTGTCAGAGAGAGAGGGACAGGGAGAGAGAGACTGAGTGAGAGAGACAGAGAGAGAGAGAAAGAGAGGCAGAGGGAGACAGAGAGAGACAGAGGGAGACAGAGAGAGAAAGTGAGAGAGAGAGTGAGAGAGGGGCAGAGAGAGAGTGTGAGAGAGAGACAGAGGCAAAGGGAGAGATAGAGAGAGAAACAGAGTGACAGACAGAGAGAGAGAGACAAAGAGAAAGACAGACTGAGAGAGAGACAGAATGGGAGAGTAAGAGAAAGCCAGACAGAGAGACAGCGAGGCAGAGGGAGAAAGAGAGAGAGATAGAGAGGGAGAGACAGACAAACAGAGACAGAGGGAGAGACAGAGAGAGAGACAGAGACAAGAAGAGAGAGTGAGACTGAGAGACAGATACTGAGAGTGAGAGACAGAGAGAGTGAGAGAGAGAGAGACAGGGAGTGAGAGAGAGGCAGAGAAAGAGAGAGAGAGGGAGACAGACAGTGAGAGAGAGAGAGTGAGGCGGAAAGAGAGTGAGGCGGAAAGAGAGTGAGGCAGAGAGGTAGAGAGAGAGAGAGTGAGACAGAATGAGAGAGAGAGGCACAGAGAGAGAGAGAGACAGAGTGAGAGAGAGAGAGCGAGAGAGAGAGAGAGAGTGAGACAGAGAGAGTGTGTGTGAGAGAGAGAGAAAGTGAGAAACAGAGAGACAGACAGAGAGAGACAGAGACAGAGAGAGTGAGACAGGGAGAGTGTGTGTGAGAGAGAGAGAGAGACAGAGGGAGAGACAGAAAGAGAGGCAGAGAGAGATAGATCGGGAGAGAGAGAGATACAGAGAGACAGAGACAGTGAGAGAGAGAGAGACAGAGAGTAAGAGACAGAGACAGTGAGGGAGAGAGAGACAGAGAGGGAGAGAGACAGAGAGAGTGAGAGATTAACAGAGGGAGAGACAGAGTGAGAGAGAGCGAGAGGGAAACAGTGTGACAGGGAGAGAGAGAGAGGGAGAGAGAGAGAGACAGAGAGAGAGAGAGACAGTGAGAGAGAGAGAGACAGTGAGAGAGAGACAGAGAGAGAGAGACAGAAAGAGAGACAGAGGGAGAGAGAGTCAGAGTGGGAGACAGTGAGACAGAGAGAAAGGAAGACAGAGGGAGAGAGAAAGAGAGAGACAGACAGAGAGGCAGTGGGAGAGAGAGACAGGCAGACAGAGAGATACACAGAGAGGGAGAGACAGAGAGAGACAGAGACAAGGTGAGAGAGAGAGAGTGACAGGGAGACGGAGACAAGGAGAGAGAGAAAGTGACAGGGAGAGAGAGACAGAGACAGCGAGAAACTGAGAGAGAGATGGGGGAGACACAGAGAGAGACAGAGAGAGAGAGAGAGAGAGAGACAGACAGAGAGGCAGTGGGAGAGACAGACAGACAGACAGAGAGACAGAGAGGGAGAGAGACAGAGAGACGGAGACAAGGTGGAGAGAGAGTGACAGGGAGACAGAGACCGAGACAGCGAGAAACAGAGAGAGAGAGATGGGGGAGACAGAGAGAGAGAGAGAGGGAGAGAGACAGAGGGGGAGAGAAAGAGAGACACAAAAGGAAATATACTGCGAGAGACAGAGAGAGACAGACAGAGAGAGAGAGTGAGAGAGTGAGAGACACTGTGACAGAGAGAGAGAGAGAGAGAGACAGAGTGAGACATTGAGAGAGAGAGACAGAGAGATAGAGACAAAGAGAGGGAGTGAGAGACAGAGGGGAGAGTCAGAGAGAGAGAGAGACAGAGAGTGACAGAGAGAGAGAGTGACAGAGAGAGAGAGACAGAGACAGAGAGAGACAGGGATCGAGAGAGAGACACAGAGAGATAGAGAGAGAGAGAGACAGAGGGAGAAAGAAAGAGAGATACAGAGGGAAATGGAGTGCGAGAGACAGAGAGAGACAGATAGAGAGAGTGAGAGAGACACACAGAGACTGAGAGAGTGAGAGAGAGACACAGAGACAGAGGCAGAGAGAGAGAGAGAGAGAAGACAGAGAGAGAGAGACAGGGAGATAGAGACGGAAAGACAGAGAGAGAGAGACAGAGAGAGTGAGAGAGAGACAGAGAGTGAGAGAGAATGAGAGACAGATGAGAGAGAGAGACAGACAGAGAGACTGAGAGATAGTCACAGAGAGAGAGAGTGACAGAGTGAGAGAGAAAGAGAGTCAGAGAGAGAGAGTCAGAGAGAGAGATAGAAAGAGAGAGAGAGAGAGAGACCGAGTGAGTGAGAGAGAGAAAGAGAGACAGGAACCGAGAGAAAGAGACAGAGAGAGAGATAGAGACAGAGACAGAGTGAGAGACAGAGTGAAGAACATAGAGAGAGAGAGAGACAAGAGTGAGAGAGAGAGACAGAGACAGAGAGAGACAGAGACAGGGAGAGAGAGAAACAGAGACAGAGTAAGAGACAGAGTGAGAGAGATGGAGACAGAGAGATCGAGAGACAGAGAGAGAGAGAGACAGAGAGAGAGGGAGAGAGAAAGACAGAGACAGACAGAGAGGCAGAGGGAGAGAGAAAGAC
>NW_027649963.1:47500-245000 GCF_965287045.1 Carcharhinus amblyrhynchos
AGAGAGAGAGTGTGAGAAGTAGTGTAATTTTTAAGGCTGCAAGAGCTAACAGTACAATCAGCAGTGATGGACGAGTTCAGCAGCATACAGAAAGGGGGAGGCACATGACAGACAGTTAACTAGGTTACACGAAACAGATAACCGCAGTGATGAGATTAAGCGCAAAATGGGAGTTGAGAGAGTGTTAATTGAAGGAATGACACAATACAAGCCATTTACAGTGTTTAAAGTTAACAAGGTTAACAGCCAAATAAGGGGGAATAACACAACACAAGCCATCACAATGTTTGAAAAACAGTATAAAATGTGCTGTAAATCTATGTAAGGTGTGCCTATTTTGACTAGACACCCGGTCTTGCAAGAACGACAAATAAAATCTTGCTCCTTCAGAACTTGACTTGACTAAATTGTTTAACTGTGAGCTGTGTTTCTCACATCAGTGTCTCAGTGTCTCAGTGTCTCAATGTCTCTGTGTCTAAGTGTCTCGGTGTCTCTGTGTCTCAGTGTCTCTGTGTCTCAGTGTCCCTCAGTGTCTCAGTGACTCGGTGTCTCAGTGTCTCTGTGTCTCAATTTCCCTGTGTCTCAGTGTCTCTGTGTCTCAGTGTCTCTATGTCTCTGTGCCTTAGTGTCTCAGTGTCTCAGAGTCTCAATGTCTCTGTGTCTCAGTGTCTCAGTGTATCAGTGCCTCTGTGTCTCCGTGTCCCTGGGTCTCAGTGTCTTAGTGTCTCTGTGTCTCAGTGTCTCTGTGTCTCTGTTTCTCTGTGCCTCAGTGTCTCAGAGTCTCAATGTCTCTGTGTCTCAGTGTCTCAGTGCCTCTGTGTCTCAGTGTCCCTGTGTCTCAGTGTCTTAGTGTCTCTGTGTCTCAGTGTCTCTGTGTCTCAAGGTCTCGGTGTGTCAGTGTCTCAGTGTCTCAGTGTCTCTGTGTCCCTGTGCCTCAGTGTCTCAGTGTCTCAGAGTCTCAATGTCTCTGTGTCTCAGTGTCTCAGTGAATCTGTGTCTCTTTGTCTCTCTGCCGCAGTGTCTCAGTGTCTCAGAGTCTCTGGGTCTCAGTGTCTCTGTGCCCCTGTGTCTCAGTGTCTCTGTGCCTCATTGTCTCAGTGTTTCAGTGTCTCTGTGTCTCAGTGTCTGTGTTTCTCAGTGTCTCAGTGTCTCTGTGCCTCGGAGTCTCAGTGTCTCGGTGTCTCAGTGTCTCAGTGTCTCAGTGTCTCTGTGTCTCAGTGTCCCTGTGTCTCAGTGTCTCACTGTCTCTGTGTCTCTATGCCTCAGTGTCTCAGTGTCTCTGCGTCTCAGTGTCTCTGTGCTCAGTGTCTCAGCGTCTCAGTGTCTCTGTGTCTCAGTGTCCCTGTGTCTCAGTGTCTCACTGTCTCTGTGTCCCTCTGTCTCTGTGTCTCAGTGTCTCATTGTCTCAGTGTCTCAGATTCTCAGTAACTCCGTGTCTCAGCGCCTCTGCGCCTCAGTGTCTCTGTGTCTCAGTGTCTCAGTGCCTCAGAGTCTCGAGTCTCAGTGTCTCAGTGTCTCTGTGTCTCAGAGTCTCATTGTCTCAGTGTCTTGGAGTTTCAGTTTCGCAGCGTCTCTGTGTCTCAGTGTATCTCGGTCTCAGTGTCTCTGTGTCTCAGTGTCTCAGAGTCTCAGTGTCTCTGTGCCTCGGTGTCTCAGTGTCTCGGTGTCTCAGTGTCTCTGTGTCTCAATTTCCCTGTGTCTCAGTGTCTCAGTGTCTCTGTGTCTCAGTGTCTCTGTGTCTCTGTGCCTCAGTGTCTCAGAATCTCAATGTCTCTTTGTCTCAGTGTCTCAGTGTATTAGTGTCTCAGTGTCTCAGAGTCTCAATGTCTCTGTGTCTCAATGTCTCAGTGTGTCAGAGTCTCTGTGTCTCAGTGTCTCTGTGTCTCAGTGTCTCTGTGTCTCTGTGCCTCAGTGTCTCAGTGTCTCAGAGTCTCAATGTCTCTTTGTCTCAGTGTCTCAGTGTCTCTGTGTCTCAGTGTCTCAGAGTCTCTGTGTCTCAGTGTCTCTGTGTCTCTGTGCCTCTGTGCCTCAGTGTCACAGAGTCTCAATGTCTCTTTGTCTCAGTGTCCCTGTGTCTCAGTGTCTCAGTGTCTCTGTGCCTCAGTGTCCCTGTGTCTCAGTGTCTCAGTGTCTCTGTGCCTCAGTGTCTCAGTGTCTCAGAGTCTCAATGTCTCTGTGTCTCAGTGTCTCAGTGTCTCAGTGTCCCTGTGTCTCAGTGTCTCTGTGTCTCAGTGTCTCAGTGTCTCTGTGTCACAGGGTCTCTGCGTCTCAGAGTCTCAGTGTCTCAGTGTCTCAGAGTCTCAATGTCTCTGTGTCTCAGTGTCTCAGTGTCCCTGTGTCTCAGTGTCTCTGTGTCTCAGTGTATCTGTGTCTCAGAGTCTCAGTGTCCCTGTGTCTCAGTGTCTCTGTGTCTCAGTGTCTCTGTGCCTCGGTGTCTCGGTGTCTTAGTGTCTCTGTGTCTCTGTGCCTCAGTGTCTCTGTGCCTCAGTGTCTCAGTGTCTCAGTGTCTCAATGTCTCTGTGTCTCAGTGTCTCTGTGTCTCTGTGTCTCAGTGTCTCTGTGCCTCAGTGTCTCAGTGTCTCAGAGTCTCAATGTCTCAGTTTCTCAGTATCTCTGTGTCTCTGTGTCTCACTGCCTCAGTGTCTCAGTGTCTCAGTGTCTCAGAGTCTCTGTGTCTCAGTGTCTCTGTGCCTCAGTGTCTCAGTGTCTCAGAGTCTCAATGTCTCAGTTTCTCAGTATCTCTGTGTCTCTGTGTCTCACTGCCTCAGTGTCTCAGTGTCTCAGTGTCTCAGAGTCTCTGTGTCTCTGTGTCTCAGTGTCCCTCTGTCTCAGTGTCTCACTGTCTCTGTGTCTCTATGTCTCAGTGTCTCTGTGTCACAGTGTCTCTGTGTCTCAGTGTCTCTGTGCCTCAGTGTCCCTCTGTCTCAGTGTCTCACTGTCTCTGTGTCTCTATGTCTCAGTGTCTCTGTGTCTCAGTGTCTCAGTGTCTCAGAGTCTCAATGTCTCTTTGTCTCAGTGTCTCTGTGTCTCTGTGTCTCAGTGTCTCTGTCTCTCAGTGTCTCAGTGAATCTGTGTCTCTTTGTCTCTGTGCTGCAGTGTCTCAGTGTCTCAGAGTGTCTGTGTCTCAGTGTCTCTGTGTCCCTGTGTCTCAGTGTCTCTGTGCCTCATTGTCTCAGTGTTTCAGTGTCTCTGTGTCTCAGTGTCTGTGTGTCTCAGTGTCTCAGTGTCTCTGTGCCTCGGTGTCTCAGTGTCTCGGTGTCTCAGTGTCTCAGTGTCTCTGTGTCTCAGTGTCCCTGTGTCTCAGTGTCTCACTGTCTCTGTGTCTCTATGTCTCAGTGTCTCTGTGTCTCAGTGTCTCAGTGTGTCTGTGTCTCAGTGTCTCAGTGTCTCTGTGCCTCAGTGTCTCAGTGTCTCAGAGTCTCCGTATCTCTCTGTGTCTTGGTCTCAGTGTCTCTGAGCCTCAGTGTCTCAGTGTCTCTGTGTCTCAATGTCCCTGTGTCTCAGTGTCTCAGTGTCTCACTGTCTCCGTGTCTCTATGTCTCAGTGTCTCAGTGTCTCTGTGTCTCCGTGTCTCAGAGTCTCAGTGTCTCAGAGTCTCAATTTCCCAGTGTCTCAGTGTCTCTGTGTCTCAGTGTCTCTGTGTCTCTGTGCCTCAGTGTCTCAGTGTCTCAGAGTCTCAATGTCTCTGTGTCTCAGTGTCGCAGTGTCTCAGTGCCTCTGTGTCTCAGTGTCCCTGTGTCTCAGTGTCTTAGTGTCTCTGTGTCTCAGTGTCTCTGTGTCTCTGTGCCTCAGTGTCTCAGTGTCTCAGAGTCTCAATGTCTCAGTGTCTCAGTGCCTCTGTGTCTCAGTGTCCCTGTGTCTCAGTGTCTTAGTGTCTCTGTGTCTCAGTGTCTCTGTGTCTCTGTGCCTCAGTGTCTCAGTGTCTCAGAGTCTCAATGTCTCAGTGTCTCAGTGTCTCTGTGTCTCTGTGCCTCAGTGTCTCAGTGTCTCAGAGTCACAATGTCTCAGTGTCTCAGTGCCTCTGCGTCTCAGTGTCCCAGTGTCTCAGTGTCTTAGTGTCTCTGTGTCTCAGTGTCTCTGTGTCCCTGTGCCTCAGTGTCTCAGTATCTCAGAGTCTCAATGTCTCAGTGTCTCAGTGTCTCTGTGTCTCAGTGTCTCAGAGTCTCAGTGTCTCTGTGCCTCGGTGTCTCAGTGTCTCGGTGTCTCAGTGTCTCTGTGTCTCTGTGCCTCAGTGTCTCAGAATCTCAATGTCTCTTTGTCTCAGTGTCTCAGTGTCTCAGTGTCTCAGTGTGTCAGAGTCTCAATGTCTCTGTGTCTCAGTGTCTCTGTGTCTCAATGTCTCAGTGTGTCAGAGTCTCTGTGTCTCAGTGTCTCTGTGTCTCAGTGTCTCTGTGTCTCTGTGCCTCAGTGTCTCAGTGTCTCAGAGTCTCAATGTCTCTTTGTCTCAGTGTCTCAGTGTCTCTGTGTCTCAGTGTCTCAGAGTCTCTGTGTCTCAGTGTCTCTGTGTCTCTGTGCCTCTGTGCCTCAGTGTCACAGAGTCTCAATGTCTCTTTGTCTCAGTGTCCCTGTGTCTCAGTGTCTCAGTGTCTCTGTGCCTCAGTGTCCCTGTGTCTCAGTGTCTCAATGTCTCTGTGCCTCAGTGTCTCAGTGTCTCAGAGTCTCAATGTCTCTGTGTCTCAGTGTCTCAGTGTCTCAGTGTCCCTGTGTCTCAGTGTCTCTGTGTCTCAGTGTCTCAGTGTCTCTGTGTCACAGGGTCTCTGCGTCTCAGAGTCTCAGTGTCTCAGTGTCTCAGAGTCTCAATGTCTCTGTGTCTCAGTGTCTCAGTGTCCCTGTGTCTCAGTGTCTCTGTGTCTCAGTGTCTCTGTGTCTCAGAGTCTCAGTGTCCCTGTGTCTCAGTGTCTCTGTGTCTCAGTGTCTCTGTGCCTCGGTGTCTCGGTGTCTTAGTGTCTCTGTGTCTCTGTGCCTCAGTGTCTCTGTGCCTCAGTGTCTCAGTGTCTCAGTGTCTCAGTGTCTCAATGTCTCTGTGTCTCAGTGTCTCTGTGTCTCTGTGTCTCAGTGTCTCTGTGCCTCAGTGTCTCAGTGTCTCAGAGTCTCAATGTCTCAGTTTCTCAGTATCTCTGTGTCTCTGTGTCTCACTGCCTCAGTGTCTCAGTGTCTCAGTGTCTCAGAGTCTCTGTGTCTCAGTGTCTCTGTGCCTCAGTGTCCCTCTGTCTCAGTGTCTCACTGTCTCTGTGTCTCTATGTCTCAGTGTCTCTGTGTCACAGTGTCTCTGTGTCTCAGTGTCTCTGTGCCTCAGTGTCCCTCTGTCTCAGTGTCTCACTGTCTCTGTGTCTCTATGTCTCAGTGTCTCTGTGTCTCAGTGTCTCAGTGTTTCAGAGTCTCAATGTCTCTTTGTCTCAGTGTCTCTGTGTCTCTGTGTCTCAGTGTCTCTGTCTCTCAGTGTCTCAGTGAATCTGTGTCTCTTTGTCTCTGTGCCGCAGTGTCTCAGTGTCTCAGAGTCTCTGTGTCTCAGTGTCTCTGTGTCCCTGTGTCTCAGTGTCTCTGTGCCTCATTGTCTCAGTGTTTCAGTGTCTCTGTGTCTCAGTGTCTGTGTGTCTCAGTGTCTCAGTGTCTCTGTGCCTCGGTGTCTCAGTGTCTCGGTGTCTCAGTGTCTCAGTGTCTCTGTGTCTCAGTGTCCCTGTGTCTCAGTGTCTCACTGTCTCTGTGTCTCTATGTCTCAGTGTCTCTGTGTCTCAGTGTCTCAGTGTGTCTGTGTCTCAGTGTCTCAGTGTCTCTGTGCCTCAGTGTCTCAGTGTCTCAGAGTCTCCGTATCTCTCTGTGTCTTGGTCTCAGTGTCTCTGAGCCTCAGTGTCTCAGTGTCTCTGTGTCTCAATGTCCCTGTGTCTCAGTGGCTCAGTGTCTCACTGTCTCCGTGTCTCTATGTCTCAGTGTCTCAGTGTCTCTGTGTCTCCGTGTCTCAGAGTCTCAGTGTCTCAGAGTCTCAATTTCCCAGTGTCTCAGTGTCTCTGTGTCTCAGTGTCTCTGTGTCTCTGTGCCTCAGTGTCACAGTGTCTCAGTGCCTCTGTGTCTCAGTGTCCCTGTGTCTCAGTGTCTTAGTGTCTCTGTGTCTCAGTGTCTCTGTGTCTCTGTGCCTCAGTGTCTCAGTGTCTCAGAGTCTCAATGTCTCAGTGTCTCAGTGCCTCTGTGTCTCAGTGTCCCTGTGTCTCAGTGTCTTAGTGTCTCTGTGTCTCAGTGTCTCTGTGTCTCTGTGCCTCAGTGTCTCAGTGTCTCAGAGTCTCAATGTCTCAGTGTCTCAGTGTCTCTGTGTCTCTGTGCCTCAGTGTCTCAGTGTCTCAGAGTCACAATGTCTCAGTGTCTCAGTGCCTCTGCGTCTCAGTGTCCCAGTGTCTCAGTGTCTTAGTGTCTCTGTGTCTCAGTGTCTCTGTGTCTCTGTGCCTCAGTGTCTCAGTGTCTCAGTGTCTCAGAGTCTCAGTGTCTCTGTGCCTCGGTGTCTCAGTGTCTCGGTGTCTCAGTGTCTCAGTGTCTCAATTTCCCTGTGTCTCAGTGTCTCAGTGTCTCTGTGTCTCAGTGTCTCTGTGTCTCTGTGCCTCAGTGTCTCAGAATCTCAATGTCTCTTTGTCTCAGTGTCTCAGTGTCTCTGTGCCTCAGTGTCTCAGTGTCTCAGAGTCTCAATGTCTCTGTGTCTCAGTGTCTCTGTGTCTCAATGTCTCAGTGTGTCAGAGTCTCTGTGTCTCAGTGTCTCTGTGTCTCAGTGTCTCTGTGTCTCTGTGCCTCAGTGTCTCAGTGTCTCAGAGTCTCAATGTCTCTTTGTCTCAGTGTCTCAGTGTCTCAGTGTCTCAGAGTCTCTGTGTCTCAGTGTCTCTGTGTCTCTGTGCCTCTGTGCCTCAGTGTCACAGAGTCTCAATGTCTCTTTGTCTCAGTGTCCCTGTGTCTCAGTGTCTCAGTGTCTCTGTGCCTCAGTGTCCCTGTGTCTCAGTGTCTCAGTGTCTCTGTGCCTCAGTGTCTCAGTGTCTCAGAGTCTCAATGTCTCTGTGTCTCAGTGTCTCAGTGTCTCAGTGTCCCTGTGTCTCAGTGTCTCTGTGTCTCAGTGTCTCAGTGTCTCTGTGTCACAGGGTCTCTGCGTCTCAGAGTCTCAGTGTCTCAGTGTCTCAGAGTCTCAATGTCTCTGTGTCTCAGTGTCTCAGTGTCCCTGTGTCTCAGTGTCTCTGTGTCTCAGTGTCTCTGTGTCTCTGTGCCTCAGTGTCTCAGTGTCTCAGAGTCTCAATGTCTCAGTGTCTCAGTGTCTCTGTGTCTCAGTGTCTCAGAGTCTCTGTGTCTCAGTGTCTCAGTGTCTCTCGGTCTCAGTGTCTCTGTGTCTCAGTGTCTCAGTGTCTCTGTGCCTCGGTGTCTCAGTGTCTCTGTGTCTCAGTGTCTCTGTCTCTCAATTTCCCTGTGTCTCAGTGTCTCAGTGTCTCTGTGTCTCTGTGCCTCAGTGTCTCAGTGTCTCAGTGTCACAGTGTCTCAGTGCCTCGTGTCCCAGTGTCCCTGTGTCTCAGTGTCTTAGTGTCTCTGTGTCTCAGTGTCTCTGTGTCTCTGTGCCTCAGTGTCTCAGTGTCTCAGAGTCTCAATGTCTCTGTGTCTCAGTGTCTCTGTGTCTCAGAGTCTCGAGTCTCAGTTTCTCAGTGTCTCTGTGTCTCAGAGTCTCATTGTCTCAGTGTCTCTGTGCCTCAGTGTCTCAGTGTCTCTGTGTCTCAGTGCCTCAGTGTCTCAGTGTCTCAGAGTCTCAGTGTCTCTGTGTCTCAATTTCTCTGTGTCTCCGTGTCTCAGAGTCTCAGTGTCTCAGTGTCTCTGTGTCTCAGTGTCTCAGATTCTCAGTGTCTCAGTGTCTCTGTGTCTCAGTGTGTCTGTGCCTCAGTGTCTCAGTGTCTCAGAGTCTCAGTGTCTCTGTGTCTCTGTGCCTCTGTGTCTCTGTGTCTAAGTGTCTAAGTGTCTCAGTTTCTCAGTGTCTCCGATTTTCATTGTCTCAGTGTCTCAGATTCTCAGTGTCTCTGCGCCTCAGTGTCTCCGAGTTTCATTGTCTCAGTGCCTCAGAGACTCAGTAACTCTGTGTCTCAGTGCCTCTGCGCCTCAGTGTCTCTGTGTCTCAGTGTCTCAGTGCCTCCGAGTCTCAGAGTCTCAGTGTCTCAGTGTCTCAGTGTCTCTGTGTCTCAGAGTCTCATTGTCTCAGTGTCTCAGAGTCTCAGTTCCTCAGTGTCTCTATGTCGCTGTGTCTCTGTGTCTCTGTGCCTCAGTGTCTCAGTGTCTCAGCGTCTCAGTGTCCCTGTGTCCCTGTGCCTCTGTGTCTCTGTGTCTCAGTGTCTCATTGTCTCAGTGTCTCAGAGTCTCAGTAACTCTGTGTCTCAGTGCCTCTGCACCTCAGTGTCTCTGTGTCTCAGTGTCTCAGAGTCTCAGTGTCTCAGTGTCTCTGTGCCTCAGTGTCTCAGTGTCTCAGCGTCCCAGTGTCTCTGTGTCCCTTTGCCTCTGTGTCTCTGTGTCTCAGTGTCTCATTGTCTCAGTGTCTCAGAGTCTCAGTAACTCTGTGTCTCAATGCCTCTGCACCTCAGTGTCTCTGTGTCTCAGTGTCTCAGTGCCTCAGAGTCTCGAGTCTCAGTTTCTCAGTGTCTCTGTGTCTCAGAGTCTCATTGTCTCAGTGTCTCTGTGCCTCAGTGTCTCAGTGTCTCAGTGTCACAGAGTCTCAATGTCTCTGTGTCTCAGTCTCGCAGTGTCTCAGTGCCTCTGTGTCCCAGTGTCCCTGTGTCTCAGTGTCTTAGTGTCTCTGTGTCTCAGTGTCTCTGTGTCTCTGTGCCTCAGTGTCTCAGTGTCTCAGAGTCTCAATATCTCTGTGTCTCAGTGTCTCAGTGTCTCTGTGTCTCAGTGTCCCTGTGTCTCAGTGTCTTAGTGTCTCTGTGTCTCAGTGTCTCTGTGTCTCTGTGCCTCAGTGTCTCAGTGTCTCTGTGTCTCAGTGTCTCAGTGAATCTGTGTCTCTTTGTCTCTGTGCTGCAGTGTCTCAGTGTCTCTGTGTCTCAGTGTCTCTGTGTCCCTGTGTCTCAGTGTCTCTGTGCCTCATTGTCTCAGTGTTTCAGTGTCTCTGTGTCTCAGTGTCTGTGTGTCTCAGTGTCTCAGTGTCTCAGAGTCTCAGTGTCTCTGTGTCTCTGGGCCTCAGTGTCTCAGTGTCTCAGAGTCTCAGTGTCTCTGTGTCTCTGTGCCTCAGTGTCTCAGTATCTCAGAGTCTCAGTGCCTCAGTGTGTCTGTGTCTCAATGTCTCAGTGTCTCAGAGTCTCAGTGTCTCTGTGTCTCAATGTCTCAGTGTCTCTGTGTCTCTTGGTCTCAGTGTCTCTGTGCCTCAGTGTCTCAGTGTCTCTGTGTCTCAGTGCCTCAGTGTCTCAGAGTCTCAGTGTCTCTGTGTCTCAATTTCTCTGTGTCTCCGTGTCTCAGAGTCTCAGTGTCTCAGTGTCTCTGTGTCTCAGTGTCTCAGATTCTCAGTGTCTCAGTGTCTCTGTGTCTCAGTGTCTCAGTGTCTCTGTGCCTCAGTGTCTCAGTGTCTCAGAGTCTCAGTGTCTCTGTGTCTCTGTGCCTCTGTGTCTCTGTGTCTAAGTGTCTAAGTGTCTCAGTTTCTCAGTGTCTCCGATTTTCATTGTCTCAGTGTCTCAGATTCTCAGTGTCTCTGCGCCTCAGTGTCTCCGAGTTTCATTGTCTCAGTGCCTCAGAGACTCAGTAACTCTGTGTCTCACTGCCTCTGCGCCTCAGTGTCTCTGTGTCTCAGTGTCTCAGTGCCTCCGAGTCTCAGAGTCTCAGTGTCTCAGTGTCTCAGTGTCTCTGTGTCACAGAGTCTCATTGTCTCAGTGTCTGAGAGTCTCAGTTCCTCAGTGTCTCTATGTCGCTGTGTCTCAGTGTCTCTGTGTCTCAGTGTCTCAGTGTCTCTGTGCCTCAGTGTCTCAGTGTCTCAGCGTCTCAGTGTCTCTGTGTCCCTGTGCCTCTGTGTCTCTATGTCTCTGTGTCTCAGTGCCTCAGTGTCTCTGTGCCTCAGTGTCTCAGTGTCTCAGAGTCTCAGTGTCTCTGTGTCTCTGTGTCTCTGTGTCTCTGTGTCGAAGTGTCTCAGTGTCTCAGTGTCTCCGAGTTTCATTGTCTCATTGTCTCAGAGTCTCAGTGTCTCTGCGCCTCAGTGTCTCCGAGTTTCATTGTCTCAGTGCCTCAGAGACTCAGTAACTCTGTGTCTCACTGCCTCTGCGCCTCAGTGTCTCTGTGTCTCAGTGTCTCAGTGCCTCCGAGTCTCAGAGGCTCAGTGTCTCAGTGTCTCAGTGTCTCTGTGTCACAGAGTCTCATTGTCTCAGTGTCTGAGAGTCTCAGTTCCTCAGTGTCTCTATGTCGCTGTGTCTCAGTGTCTCTGTGTCTCAGTGTCTCAGTGTCTCTGTGCCTCAGTGTCTCAGTGTCTCAGCGTCTCAGTGTCTCTGTGTCCCTGTGCCTCTGTGTCTCTATGTCTCTGTGTCTCAGTGCCTCAGTGTCTCTGTGCCTCAGTGTCTCAGTGTCTCAGAGTCTCAGTGTCTCTGTGTCTCTGTGCCTCTGTGTCTCTGTGTCGAAGTGTCTCAGTGTCTCAGTGTCTCCGAGTTTCATTGTCTCATTGTCTCAGAGTCTCAGTGTCTCTGCGCCTCAGTGTCTCCGAGTTTCATTGTCTCAGTGCCTCAGAGACTCAGTAACTCTGTGTCTCAGTGCCTCTGTGCCTCAGTGTCTCTGTGTCTCAGTGTCTCAGTGCCTCCGAGTCTCAGAGTCTCAGTGTCTCAGTGTCTCTGTGTCTCAGAGTCTCATTGTCTCAGTGTCTCGGAGTCTCAGTTTCTCAGTGTCTCAGTGCCTCAGTGTCTCAGAGTCTCAGTGTCTCTGTGTCTCAATGTCTCAGTGTCTCTGTGTCTCTTGGTCTCAGTGTCTCTGTGCCTCAGTGTCTCAGTGTCTCTGTGTCTCAGTGTCTCAGAGTCTCAGTGTCTCTGTGTCTCAGTGTCACTGTGTCTCCGTGTCTCAGAGTCTCAGTGTCTAAGTGTCTCTGTGTCTCAGTGTCTCAGATTCTCAGTGTCTCAGTGTCACTGTGTCTCAGTGTCTCAGTGTCTCAGTGTCTCTGTGTCTCTGTGCCTCTGTGTCTCTGTGTCTAAGTGTCTAAGTGTCTCAGTTTCTCAGTGTCTCCGATTTTCATTGTCTCAGTGTCGCAGGTTCTCAGTGTCTCTGCGCCTCAGTGTCTCCGAGTTTCATTGTCTCAGTGCCTCAGAGACTCAGTAACTCTGTGTCTCAGTGCCTCTGCGCCTCAGTGTCTCTGTGTCTCAGTGTCTCAGTGCCTCCGAGTCTCAGAGTCTCAGTGTCTCAGTGTCTCGGAGTCTCAGTTCCTCAGTGTCTCTATGTCGCTGTGTCTCTGTGTCTCTGTGCCTCAGTGTCTCAGTGTCTCAGCGTCTCAGTGTCTCTGTGTCCCTGTGCCTCTGTGTCTCTGTGTCTCAGTGTCTCATTGTCTCAGTGTCTCAGAGTCTCAGTAACTCTGTGTCTCAGTGCCTCTGCACCTCAGTGTCTCTGTGTCTCAGTGTCTCAGAATCTCAGTGTCTCAGTGTCTCTGTGCCTCAGTCTCAGTGTCTCTGTGTCTCTGTGCCTCAGTGTCTCAGTGTCTCAGAGTCTCAATGTCTCTTTGTCTCAGTGTCTCAGTGTATTAGTGTCTCTGTGTCTCAGTGTCTCAGTGTCTCTGTGCCTCAGTGTCTTAGTGTCTCAGAGTCTCAATGTCTCTGTGTCTCAGTGTCTCTGTGTCTCAGTGTCTCAGTGTGTCAGAGTCTCTGTGTCTCAGTGTCTCTGTGTCTCTGTGCCTCAGTGTCTCAGTGTCTCAGAGTCTCAATGTCTCTTTGTCTCAGTGTCTCAGTGTCTCTGTGTCTCAGTGTCTCAGAGTCTCTGTGTCTCAGTGTCTCTGTGTCTCAGTGTCTCTGTGTCTCTGTGCCTCAGTGCCTCAGTGTCTCAGAGTCTCAATGTCTCAGAGTCTCAATGTCTCTGTGTCTCAGTGTCTCAGTGTCCCTGTGTCTCAGTGTCTCTGTGTCTCAGTGTCTCAGTGTCTCTGTGCCTCAGTGTCTCAGTGTCTCAGAGTCTCAATGTCTCTGTGTCTCAGTGTCTCAGTGTCCCTGTGGCTCTGTGTCTCAGTGTCTCAGTGTCTCTGTGTCTCAGTGTCCCTGTGTCTCAGTGTCTCAGTGTCTCTGTGCCTCAGTGTCTCAGTGTCTCAGAGTCTCAATGTCTCTGTGTCTCAGTGTCTCAGTTTCCCTGTGTCTCAGTGTCTCTGTGTCTCAGAGTCTCAGTGTCCCTGTGTCTCAGTGTCTCTGTGTCTCAGTGTCTCTGTGCCTCGGTGTCTCGGTGTCTTAGTGTCTCTGTGTCTCTGTGTCTCAGTGTATCTGTGTCTCTGTGCCTCAGTGTCTCTGTGCCTCAGTGTCTCAGAGTCTCAGAGTCTCAGAGTCTCAATGTCTCAGTGTCTCAGTGTCTCAATGTCTCTGTGTCTCAGTGTCACTGTGTCTCTGTGTCTCAGTGTCTCTGTGCCTCAGTGTCTCAGTGTCTCAGAGTCTCAATGTCTCTTTGTCTCAGTGTCTCAGTGTCTCAGTGTCTCTGTGTCTCAGTGTCTCAGAGTCTCTGTGTCTCAGTGTCTCTGTGTCTCAGTGTCTCTGTGTCTCTGTGCCTCAGTGTCTCAGTGTCTCAGAGTCTCAATATCTCTTTGTCTCAGTGTCTCAGTGTCTCAATGTCTCTGTGTCTCAGTGTCTCTGTCCCTCAGTGTCTCAGTGTATCAGAGTCTCAATGTCTCAGTTTCTCAGTATCTCTGTGTCTCTGTGTCTCACTGCCTCAGTGTCTCAGTGTCTCAGAGTCTCTGTGTCTCAGTGTCTCTCTGCCTCAGTGTCCCTCTGTCTCGGTGTCTCACTGTCTCTGTGTCTCAGTGTATCTGTGTCTCTGTGTCTCAGTGTCTCTGTGCCTCAGTGTCTCAGTGTCTCAGAGTCTCAATGTCTCAGTTTCTCAGTATCTCTGTGTCTCTGTGTCTCACTGCCTCAGTGTCTCAGTGTCCCTGTGTCTCAGTGTCTCTGTGTCTCTGTGCCTCAGTGTCTCAGTGTATCTGTGTCTCAGTGTCTCAGTGAATCTGTGTCTCTTTGTCTCTGTGCTGCAGTGTCTCAGTGTCTCTGTGTCTCAGTGTCTCTGTGTCCCTGTGTCTCAGTGTCTCTGTGCCTCATTGTCTCAGTGTTTCAGTGTCTCTGTGTCTCAGTGTCTGTGTGTCTCAGTGTCTCAGTGTCTCAGAGTCTCAGTGTCTCTGTGTCTCTGGGCCTCAGTGTCTCAGTGTCTCAGAGTCTCAGTGTCTCTGTGTGTCTGTGCCTCAGTGTCTCAGTATCTCAGAGTCTCAGTGCCTCAGTGTGTCTGTGTCTCAATGTCTCAGTGTCTCAGAGTCTCAGTGTCTCTGTGTCTCAATGTCTCAGTGTCTCTGTGTCTCTTGGTCTCAGTGTCTCTGTGCCTCAGTGTCTCAGTGCCTCAGTGTCTCAGAGTCTCAGTGTCTCAGTGTCTCTGTGTCTCAATTTCTCTGTGTCTCCGTGTCTCAGAGTCTCAGTGTCTCAGTGTCTCTGTGTCTCAGTGTCTCAGATTCTCAGTGTCTCAGTGTCTCTGTGTCTCTGTGCCTCAGTGTCTCAGAGTCTCAGTGTCTCTGTGTCTCTGTGCCTCTGTGTCTCTGTGTCTATGTGTCTAAGTGTCTCAGTTTCTCAGTGTCTCCGATTTTCATTGTCTCAGTGTCTCAGATTCTCAGTGTCTCTGCGCCTCAGTGTCTCCGAGTTTCATTGTCTCAGTGCCTCAGAGACTGAGTAACTCTGTGTCTCACTGCCTCTGCGCCTCAGTGTCTCTGTGTCTCAGTGTCTCAGTGCCTCCGAGTCTCAGTGTCTCTGTGTCTCTTGGTCTCAGTGTCTCTGTGCCTCAGTGTCTCAGTGTCTCTGTGTCTCAGTGTCTCAGTGTCTCAGAGTCTCAGTGTCTCTGTGTCTCAGTGTCACTGTGTCTCTGTGTCTCAGTGTCTCAGTGTCTCAGAGTCTCAGTAACTCTGTGTCTCAGTGCCTCTGCACCTCAGTGTCTCTGTGTCTCAGTGTCTCAGAGTCTCAGTGTCTCAGTGTCTCTGTGCCTCAGTGTCTCAGTGTCTCTGTGTCTCTGTGCCTCAGTGTCTCAGTGTCTCAGAGCCTCAATGTCTCTTTGTCTCAGTGTCTCAGTGTATTAGTGTCTCTGTGTCTCAGTGTCTCAGTGTCTCTGTGCCTCAGTGTCTCAGTGTCTCAGAGTCTCAATGTCTCTGTGTCTCAGTGTCTCTGTGTCTCTGTGCCTCAGTGTCTCAGTGTCTCAGAGTCTCAATGTCTCTTTGTCTCAGTGTCTCAGTGTCTCTGTGTCTCAGTGTGTCAGAGTCTCTGTGTCTCAGTGTCTCTGTGTCTCAGTGTCTCTGTGTCTCTGTGCCTCAGTGTCTCAGTGTCTCAGAGTCTCAATGTCTCTTTGTCTCAGTGTCTCAGTGTCTCTGTGTCTCAGTGTCTCAGAGTCTCTGTGTCTCAGTGTCTCTGTGGCTCAGTGTCTCTGTGTCTCTGTGCCTCAGTGCCTGAGTGTTTCAGAGTCTCAATGTCTCTTTGTCTCAGTGTCCCTGTGTCTCTGTGTCTCAGTGTCTCTGTGCCTCAGTGTCCCTGTGTCTCAGTGTCTCAGTGTCTCTGTGCCTCAGTGTCTCAGTGTCTCAGAGTCTCAATGTCTCTGTTTCTCAGTGTCTCAGTGTCCCTGTGTCTCAGTGTCTCTGTGTCTCAGTGTCTCAGTGTCTCTGTGTCTCAGTGTCCCTGTGTCTCAGTGTCTCAGTGTCTCTGTGCCTCAGTGTCTCAGTGTCTCAGAGTCTCAATGTCTCTGTGTCTCAGTGTCTCAGTTTCCCGGTGTCTCAGTGTCTCTGTGTCTCAGTGTCTCTGTGTCTCAGAGTCTCAGTGTCCCTGTGTCTCAGTGTCTCTGTGTCTCAGTGTCTCTGTGCCTCGGTGTCTCGGTGTCTTAGTGTCTCTGTGTCTCTGTGTCTCAGTGTCTCTGTGTCTCTGTGCCTCAGTGTCTCTGTGCCTCAGTGTCTCAGAGTCTCAGAGTCTCAATGTCTCAGTTTCTCAGTATCTCTGTGTCTCTGTGTCTCACTGCCTCAGTGTCTCAGTGTCTCAGTGTCTCAGAGTCACTGTGTCTCAGTGTCTCTGTGCCTCAGTGTCCCTCTGTCTCAGTGTCTCACTGTCTCTGTGTCTCTATGTCTCAGTGTCTCTGTGTCTCAGTGTCTCTGTGTCTCAGTGTCTCAGTGTCCCTCTGTCTCAGTGTCTCACTGTCTCTGTGTCTCTATGTCTCAGTGTCTCTGTGTCTCAGTGTCTCAGTGTCTCAGAGTCTCAATGTCTCTTTGTCTCAGTGTCTCTGTGCCTCAGTGTCCCTCTGTCTCAGTGTCTCACTGTCTCTGTGTCTCTATGTCTCAGTGTCTCTGTGTCTCAGTGTCTCTGTGTCTCAGTGTCTCAGTGTCCCTCTGTCTCAGTGTCTCACTGTCTCTGTGTCTCTATGTCTCTGTGTCTCTGTGCCTCAGTGTCTCAGTGTCTCTGTGTCTCAGTGTCTCAGTGAATCTGTGTCTCTTTGTCTCTGTGCTGCAGTGTCTCAGTGTCTCTGTGTCTCAGTGTCTCTGTGTCCCTGTGTCTCAGTGTCTCTGTGCCTCATTGTCTCAGTGTTTCAGTGTCTCTGTGTCTCAGTGTCTGTGTGTCTCAGTGTCTCAGTGTCTCAGAGTCTCAGTGTCTCTGTGTCTCTGGGCCTCAGTGTCTCAGTGTCTCAGAGTCTCAGTGTCTCTGTGTCTCTGTGCCTCAGTGTCTCAGTATCTCAGAGTCTCAGTGCCTCAGTGTGTCTGTGTCTCAATGTCTCAGTGTCTCAGAGTCTCAGTGTCTCTGTGTCTCAATGTCTCAGTGTCTCTGTGTCTCTTGGTCTCAGTGTCTCTGTGCCTCAGTGTCTCAGTGTCTCTGTGTCTCAGTGCCTCAGTGTCTCAGAGTCTCAGTGTCTCTGTGTCTCAATTTCTCTGTGTCTCCGTGTCTCAGAGTCTCAGTGTCTCAGTGTCTCTGTGTCTCAGTGTCTCAGATTCTCAGTGTCTCAGTGTCTCAGAGTCTCAGTGTCTCTGTGTCTCTGTGCCTCTGTGTCTCTGTGTCTAAGTGTCTAAGTGTCTCAGTTTCTCAGTGTCTCCGATTTTCATTGTCTCAGTGTCTCAGATTCTCAGTGTCTCTGCGCCTCAGTGTCTCCGAGTTTCATTGTCTCAGTGCCTCAGAGACTCAGTAACTCTGTGTCTCACTGCCTCTGCGCCTCAGTGTCTCTGTGTCTCAGTGTCTCAGTGCCTCCGAGTCTCAGAGTCTCAGTGTCTCAGTGTCTCAGTGTCTCTGTGTCTCAGAGTCTCATTGTCTCAGTGTCTCAGAGTCTCAGTTCCTCAGTGTCTCTATGTCGCTGTGTCTCAGTGTCTCTGTGTCTCAGTGTCTCAGTGTCTCTGTGCCTCAGTGTCTCAGCGTCTCAGTGTCTCTGTGTCCCTGTGCCTCTGTGTCTCTATGTCTCTGTGTCTCAGTGCCTCAGTGTCTCTGTGCCTCAGTGTCTCAGAGTCTCAGTGTCTCTGTGTCTCTGTGCCTCTGTGTCTCTGTGTCTCTGTGTCTCAGTGTCTCAGTGTCTCCGAGTTTCATTGTCTCATTGTCTCAGAGTCTCAGTGTCTCTGCGCCTCAGTGTCTCCGAGTTTCATTGTCTCAGTGCCTCAGAGACTCAGTAACTCTGTGTCTCACTGCCTCTGCGCCTCAGTGTCTCTGCGTCTCAGTGTCTCAGTGCCTCCGAGTCTCAGAGTCTCAGTGTCTCAGTGTCTCAGTGTCTCTGTGTCACAGAGTCTCATTGTCTCAGTGTCTGAGAGTCTCAGTTCCTCAGTGTCTCTATGTCGCTGTGTCTCAGTGTCTCTGTGTCTCAGTGTCTCAGTGTCTCTGTGCCTCAGTGTCTCAGTGTCTCAGCGTCTCAGTGTCTCTGTGTCCCTGTGCCTCTGTGTCTCTATGTCTCTGTGTCTCAGTGCCTCAGTGTCTCTGTGCCTCAGTGTCTCAGTGTCTCAGAGTCTCAGTGTCTCTGTGTCTCTGTGCCTCTGTGTCTCTGTGTCGAAGTGTCTCAGTGTCTCAGTGTCTCCGAGTTTCATTGTCTCATTGTCTCAGAGTCTCAGTGTCTCTGCGCCTCAGTGTCTCCGAGTTTCATTGTCTCAGTGCCTCAGAGACTCAGTAACTCTGTGTCTCAGTGCCTCTGCGCCTCAGTGTCTCCGAGTTTCATTGTCTCAGTGCCTCAGAGACTCAGTAACTCTGTGTCTCACTGCCTCTGCGCCTCAGTGTCTCTGTGTCTCAGTGTCTCAGTGCCTCCGAGTCTCAGAGTCTCAGTGTCTCAGTGTCTCTGTGTCTCAGAGTCTCATTGTCTCAGTGTCTCGGAGTCTCAGTTTCTCAGTGTCTCAGTGCCTCAGTGTCTCAGAGTCTCAGTGTCTCTGTGTCTCAATGTCTCAGTGTCTCTGTGTCTCTTGGTCTCAGTGTCTCTGTGCCTCAGTGTCTCAGTGTCTCTGTGTCTCAGTGTCTCAGAGTCTCAGTGTCTCTGTGTCTCAGTGTCACTGTGTCTCCGTGTCTCAGAGTCTCAGTGTCTAAGTGTCTCTGTGTCTCAGTGTCTCAGATTCTCAGTGTCTCAGTGTCACTGTGTCTCAGTGTCTCAGTGTCTCTGTGCCTCAGTGTCAGTGTCTCAGAGTCTCAGTGTCTCTGTGTCTCTGTGTCTAAGTGTCTAAGTGTCTCAGTTTCTCAGTGTCTCCGATTTTCATTGTCTCAGTGTCGCAGGTTCTCAGTGTCTCTGCGCCTCAGTGTCTCCGAGTTTCATTGTCTCAGTGCCTCAGAGACTCAGTAACTCTGTGTCTCAGTGCCTCTGCGCCTCAGTGTCTCTGTGTCTCAGTGTCTCAGTGCCTCCGAGTCTCAGAGTCTCAGTGTCTCAGTGTCTCGGAGTCTCAGTTCCTCAGTGTCTCTATGTCGCTGTGTCTCTGTGTCTCTGTGCCTCAGTGTCTCAGTGTCTCAGCGTCTCAGTGTCTCTGTGTCCCTGTGCCTCTGTGTCTCTGTGTCTCAGTGTCTCAGAGTCTCAGTGTCTCAGTGTCTCTGTGCCTCAGTGTCTCAGTGTCTCTGTGTCTCTGTGCCTCAGTGTCTCAGTGTCTCAGAGTCTCAATGTCTCTTTGTCTCAGTGTCTCAGTGTATTAGTGTCTCTGTGTCTCAGTGTCTCAGTGTCTCTGTGCCTCAGTGTCCCTGTGTCTCAGTGTCTCAGTGTCTCAATGTCTCTGTTTCTCAGTGTCTCAGTGTCCCTGTGTCTCAGTGTCTCTGTGTCTCAGTGTCTCAGTGTCTCTGTGTCTCAGTGTCCCTGTGTCTCAGTGTCTCAGTGTCTCTGTGCCTCAGTGTCTCAGTGTCTCAGAGTCTCAATGTCTCTGTGTCTCAGTGTCTCAGTTTCCCTGTGTCTCAGTGTCTCTGTGTCTCAGTGTCTCTGTGTCTCAGAGTCTCAGTGTCCCTGTGTCTCAGTGTCTCTGTGTCTCAGTGTCTCTGTGCCTCGGTGTCTCGGTGTCTTAGTGTCTCTGTGTCTCTGTGTCTCAGTGTATCTGTGTCTCTGTGCCTCAGTGTCTCTGTGCCTCAGTGTCTCAGAGTCTCAGAGTCTCAGAGTCTCAATGTCTCTGTGTCTCAGTGTCTCTGTGTCTCTGTGTCTCAGTGTCTCTGTGCCTCAGTGTCTCAGTGTCTCAGAGTCTCAATGTCTCAGTTTCTCAGTATCTCTGTGTCTCTGTGTCTCACTGCCTCAGTGTCTCAGTGTCTCAGAGTCTCTGTGTCTCAGTGTCTCTGTGCCTCAGTGTCCCTCTGTCTCAGTGTCTCACTGTCTCTGTGTCTCTATGTCTCAGTGTCTCTGTGTCTCAGTGTCTCTGTGTCTCAGTGTCTCAGTGTCCCTCTGTCTCAGTGTCTCACTGTCTCTGTGTCTCTATGTCTCAGAGTCTCTGTGTCTCAGTGTCTCTGTGTCTCTGTGTCTCAGTGTCTCTGTGTCTCAGTGTCTCAGTGAATCTGTGTCTCTTTGTCTCTGTGCCGGAGTGTCTCAGTGTCTCAGAGTCTCTGTGTCTCAGTGTCTCTGTGTCACTGTGTCTCAGTGTCTCTGTGCCTCATTGTCTCAGTGTCTCTGTGCCTCGGTGTCTCAGTGTCTCTGTCTCTCAGTGTCTCAGTGAATCTGTGTCTCTTTGTCTCTGTGCCGGAGTGTCTCAGTGTCTCAGAGTCTCTGTGTCTCAGTGTCTCTGTGTCACTGTGTCTCAGTGTCTCTGTGCCTCATTGTCTCAGTGTCTCTGTGCCTCGGTGTCTCAGTGTCTCGGTGTCTCAGTGTCTCAGTGTCTCTGTGTCTCAGTGTCCCTGTGTCTCAGTGTCTCAGATTCTCAGTGTCTCAGTGTCTGTGTGTCTCAGTGTCCCTGTGTCTCAGTGTCTCAGATTCTCAGTGTCTCAGTGTCTCAGTGTCTCTGTGCCTCAGTGTCTCAGTGTCTCAGAGTCTCAGTGTCTCTGTGTCTCTGTGCCTCTGTGTCTCTGTGTCTAAGTGTCTAAGTGTCTCAGTTTCTCAGTGCCTCCGATTTTCATTGTCTCAGTGTCTCAGATTCTCAGTGTCTCTGCGCCTCAGTGTCTCCGAGTTTCATTGTCTCAGTGCCTCAGAGACTCAGTAACTCTGTGTCTCACTGCCTCTGCGCCTCAGTATCTCTGTCTCTCAGTGTCTCAGTGCCTCCGAGTCTCAGAGTCTCAGTGTCTCAGTGTCTCAGTGTCTCTGTGTCACAGAGTCTCATTGTCTCAGTGTCTCAGAGTCTCAGTTCCTCAGTGTCTCTATGTCGCTGTGTCTCAGTGTCTCTGTGCCTCAGTGTCTCAGTGTCTCAGTGTCTCTGTGCCTCAGTGTCTCAGTGTCTCAGCGTCTCAGTGTCCCTGTGCCTCTGTGTCTCTATGTCTCAGTGTCTCAGTGTCTCTGTGCCTCAGTGTCTCAGTGTCTCAGAGTCTCTGTGTCTCTGTGCCTCTGTGTCTCTGTGTCGAAGTGTCTCAGTGTCTCAGTGTCTCCGAGTTTCATTGTCTCATTGTCTCAGAGTCTCAGTGTCTCTGTGCCTCGGTGTCTCAGTGCCTCGGTGTCTCAGTGTCTCAGTGTCTCAGAGTCTCAGTGTCTCTGTGTCTCAGTGTCACTGTGTCTCCGTGTCTCAGCGTCTCAGTGTCTCTGTGTCCCTGTGCCTCTGGGTCTCTGTGTCTCAGTGTCTCAGTGTCTCAGAGTCTCAGTAACTCTGTGTCTCTGAGCCTCAGTGTCTCAGTGTCTCAGTGTCTCAGAGTCTCAGTGTCTCAGTGTCTCTGTGCCTCAGTGTCTCAGAGTCTCAGTGTCTCTGTGTCTCTGTGCCTCAGTGTCTCAGTGTCTCTGTGTCTCTGTGCCTCAGTGTCTCAGTGTCTCAGTGTCTCAGAGTCTCAATGTCTCTGTGTCTCAGTGTCACAGTGTCTCAGTGCCTCTGTGTCTCAGTGTCCCTGTGTCTCAGTGTCTTAGTGTCTCTGTGTCTCAGTGTCTCTGTGTCTCTGTGCCTCAGTGTCTCAGTGTCTCAGAGTCTCAATATCTCTGTGTCTCAATGTCTCAGTGTCTCTGTGTCTCTTGGTCTCAGTGTCTCTGTGCCTCAGTGTCTCAGTGTCTCTGTGTCTCAGTGTCTCAGTGTCTCAGAGTCTCAGTGTCTCTGTGTCTCAGTGTCACTGTGTCTCCGTGTCTCAGCGTCTCAGTGTCTCTGTGTCCCTGTGCCTCTGGGTCTCTGTGTCTCAGTGTCTCAGTGTCTCAGAGTCTCAGTAACTCTGTGTCTCTGAGCCTCAGTGTCTCAGTGTCTCTGTGTCTCTGTGTCTCAGAGTCTCAGTGTCTCAGTGTCTCTGTGCCTCAGTGTCTCAGAGTCTCAGTGTCTCAGTGTCTCTGTGCCTCAGTGTCTCAGTGTCTCTGTGTCTCTGTGCCTCAGTGTCTCAGTGTCTCAGAGTCTCAATGTCTCTTTGTCTCAGTGTCTCAGTGTATTAGTGTCTCTGTGTCTCAGTGTCTCAGTGTCTCTGTGCCTCAGTGTCTCAGTGTCTCAGAGTCTCAATGTCTCTGTGTCTCAGTGTCTCTGTGTCTCAGTGTCTCAGTGTGTCAGTCTCTGTGTCTCAGTGTCTCTGTGTCTCAGTGTCTCTGTGTCTCTGTGCCTCAGTGCCTCAGTGTTTCAGAGTCTCAATGTCTCTTTGTCTCAGTGTCCCTGTGTCTCTGTGTCTCAGTGTCTCTGTGCCTCAGTGTCCCTGTGTCTCAGTGTCTCAGTGTCTCTGTGCCTCAGTGTCTCAGTGTCTCAGAGTCTCAATGTCTCTGTTTCTCAGTGTCTCAGTGTCCCTGTGTCTCTGTGTCTCAGTGTCTCAGTGTCTCTGTGTCTCAGTGTCCCTGTGTCTCAGTGTCTCAGTGTCTCTGTGCCTCAGTGTCTCAGTGTCTCAGAGTCTCAATGTCTCTGTGTCTCAGTGTCTCAGTTTCCCTGTGTCTCAGTGTCTCTGTGTCTCAGTGTCTCTGTGTCTCAGAGTCTCAGTGTCCCTGTGTCTCAGTGTCTCTGTGTCTCAGTGTCTCTGTGCCTCGGTGTCTCGGTGTCTTAGTGTCTCTGTGTCTCTGTGTCTCAGTGTATCTGTGTCTCTGTGCCTCAGTGTCTCTGTGCCTCAGTGTCTCAGAGTCTCAGAGTCTCAGAGTCTCAATGTCTCAGTGTCTCAGTGTCTCAGTGTCTCAATGTCTCTGTGTCTCAGTGTCTCTGTGTCTCTGTGTCTCAGTGTCTCTGTGCCTCAGTGTCTCAGTGTCTCAGAGTCTCAATGTCTCAGTTTCTCAGTATCTCTGTGTCTCTGTGTCTCACTGCCTCAGTGTCTCAGTGTCTCAGTGTCTCAGAGTCTCTGTGTCTCAGTGTCTCTGTGCCTGAGTGTCCCTCTGTCTCAGTGTCTCACTGTCTCTGTGTCTCTATGTCTCAGTGTCTCTGTGTCTCAGTGTCTCTGTGTCTCAGTGTCTCAGTGTCCCTCTGTCTCAGTGTCTCACTGTCTCTGTGTCTCTATGTCTCAGTGTCTCTGTGTCTCAGTGTCTCAGTGTCTCAGAGTCTCAATGTCTCTTTGTCTCAGTGTCTCTGTGTCTCTGTGTCTCAGTGTCTCTGTCTCTCAGTGTCTCAGTGAATCTGTGTCTCTTTGTCTCTGTGCCGCAGTGTCTCAGTGTCTCAGAGTCTCTGTGTCTCAGTGTCTCTGTGTCACTGTGTCTCAGTGTCTCTGTGCCTCATTGTCTCAGTGTTTCAGTGTCTCTGTGTCTCAGTGTCTGTGTGTCTCAGTGTCTCAGTGTCTCTGTGCCTCGGTGTCTCAGTGTCTCGGTGTCTCAGTGTCTCAGTGTCTCTGTGTCTCAGTGTCCCTGTGTCTCAGTGTCTCACTGTCTCTGTGTCTCTGTGACTCAGTGCCTCAGAGTCTCTGTCTCTCAGTGTCTCAGTGTCTCTCGGTCTCTGTGTCTCTGTGTCTCAGTGTCACTGTGTCTCCGTGTCTCAGAGTCTCAGTGTCTCAGTGTCTCTGTGTCTCAGTGTCTCAGATTCTCAGTGTCTCAGTGTCTCAGTGTCTCTGTGCCTCAGTGTCTCAGTGTCTCAGAGTCTCAGTGTCTCTGTGTCTCTGTGCCTCTGTGTCTCTGTGTCTAAGTGTCTAAGTGTCTCAGTTTCTCAGTGCCTCTGATTTTCATTGTCTCAGTGTCTCAGATTCTCAGTGTCTCTGCGCCTCAGTGTCTCCGAGTTTCATTGTCTCAGTGCCTCAGAGACTCAGTAACTCTGTGTCTCAGTGCCTCTGCGCCTCAGTGTCTCTGTGTCTCAGTGTCTCAGTGCCTCCGAGTCTCAGAGTCTCAGTGTCTCAGTGTCTCTGTGTCTCAGAGTCTCATTGTCTCAGTGTCTCAGAGTCTCAGTTCCTCAGTGTCTCTATGTCGCTGTGTCTCTGTGTCTCTGTGCCTCAGTGTCTCAGTGTCTCAGCGTCTCAGTGTCTCTGTGTCCCTGTGCCTCTGTGTCTCTGTGTCTCAGTGTCTCATTGTCTCAGTGTCTCAGAGTCTCAGTAACTCTGTGTCTCAGTGCCTCTGCACCTCAGTGTCTCTGTGTCTCAGTGTCTCAGAGTCTCAGTGTCTCAGTGTCTCTGTGCCTCAGTGTCTCAGTGTCTCAGCGTCCCAGTGTCTCTGTGTCCCTGTGCCTCTGTGTCTCTGTGTCTCAGTGTCTCATTGTCTCAGTGTCTCAGAGTCTCAGTAACTCTGTGTCTCAATGCCTCTGCACCTCAGTGTCTCTGTGTCTCAGTGTCTCAGTGCCTCAGAGTCTCGAGTCTCAGTTTCTCAGTGTCTCTGTGTCTCAGAGTCTCATTGTCTCAGTGTCTCTGTGTCTCAGTGTCTCAGAGTCTCAGTGTCTCAGTGTCTCTGTGCATCGGTGTCTCGGTGTCTCAGTGTCTCAGTGTCTCTGTGTCTCAGTGTCTCAGTGTATCTGTGTCTCTGTGCCTCAGTGTCTCTGTGTCTCAGTGTCTCAGTGCCTCAGTGTCTCAGCGTCTCAGTGTCTCTGTCTCCCTCTGCCTCTGTGTCTCTGTGTCTCAGTGTCTCATTGTCTCAGTGTCTCATTGTCTCAGTGTCTCAATGTCTCTGTGTCTCAGTTTCTCTGTGTTTCGTTGCCTCAGTGTCTCAGTGTCTCAGAGTCTCAATGTCTCTGTGTCTCAGTGTCTCAGTGTCTCTGTGTCTCAGTGCCTCAGAGTCTCTGTCTCTCAGTGTCTCAGTGTCTCTCAGTCTCAGTGTCTCTGTGTCTCAGTGTCTCTCGGTCTCAGTGTCTCAGTGTCTCAGTGTCTCAGTGTCTCTGTGCCTCGGTGTCTCAGTGCCTCGGTGTCTCAGTGTCTCTGTGTCTCAATTTCCCTGTGTCTCTGTGTCTCTGTGTCTCAGTGTCTCTGTGTCTCTGTGCCTCAGTGTCTCAGTGTCTCAGTGTCTCAGAGTCTCAATGTCTCTGTGTCTCAGTGTCACAGTGTCTCAGTGCCTCTGTGTCTCAGTGTCCCTGTGTCTCAGTGTCTTAGTGTCTCTGTGTCTCAGTGTCTCTGTGTCTCTGTGCCTCAGTGTCTCAGTGTCTCAGAGTCTCAATATCTCTGTGTCTCAGTGTCTCTGTGTCTCAGTGTCCCTGTGTCTCAGTGTCTTAGTGTCTCTGTGTCTCAGTGTCTCTGTGTCTCAGTGCCTCAGTGTCTCAGTGTCTCAGAGTCTCAATGTCTCTGTGTCTCAGTGTCTCAGTGTCTCTGCGTCTCAGTGTCTGAGAGTCTCTGTGTCTCAGTGTCTCAGTGTCTCTCGGTCTCAGTGTCTCTGTGTCTCAATGTCTCAGTGTCTCTGTGCCTCAGTGTCTCAGTGTCTCACAGTCTCAGTGTCTCTGTGTCTCTGTGCCTCTGTGTCTCTGTGTCTAAGTGTCTCAGTGTCTCAGTGTCTCCGAGTTTCATTGTCTCAGTGTCTCAGAGTCTCAGTGCCTCTGTGTCTCAGATTCTCAGTGTCTCTGCGCCTCAGTGTCTCCGAGTTTCATCGCCTCAGTGTGTCAGAGACTCAGTAACTCTGTGTCTCAGTGCCTCTGCGCCTCAGTGTCTCTGTGTCTCAGTGTCTCAGTGCCTCCGAGTCTCAGAGTCTCAGTGTCTCAGTGTCTCTGTGTCTCATAGCCTCATTGTCTCAGTGTCTCAGTCTCAGTTTCTCCGTGTCTCTGTGTCTCTGTGTCTCAGTGTCTCTGTGTCTCAGTGTCTCAGAGTCTCAGTGTCTCAGTGTCTCTGTGCCTCAGTGTCTCAGTGTCTCAGCGTCTCAGTGTCTCTGTGTCCCTGTGACTCTGTGTCTCTGTGTCTCAGTGTCTCATTGTCTCAGTGTCTCAGAGTCTCAGTAACTCTGTGTCTCAGTGCCTCTGCGCCTCAATGTCTCAGTGTCTCAGTGTCTCAGTGCCTCAGAGTCTCAGAGTCTCAGTTTCTCAGTGTCTCTGTGTCTCAGAGTCTCATTGTCTCAGTGTCTCAGAGTGTCAGTGTCTCAGTGTCTCTGTGTCTCTGTGCCTCGGTGTCTCGGTGTCTCAGTGTCTCAGTGTCTCTGTGTCTCAGTGTCTCAGTGTATCTGTGTCTCTGTGCCTCAGTGTCTCTGTGTCTCAGTGTCTCAGTGTCTCTGTGCCTCAGTGTCTCAGTGTCTCAGTGTCTCTGTGTCCCTCCGCCTCTGTGTCTCTGTGTCTCAGTGTCTCATTGTCTCAGTGTCTCAGTGTCTCAGAGTCTCAGTAACTCTGTGTCTCAGTGCCTCTGCGCCTCAGTGTCTCTGTGTCTCAGTGTCTCATTGTCTCAGTGTCTCAGTGTCTCAGAGACTCAGTAACTCGGTGTCTCAGTGCCTCTGCGCCTCAGTGTCTCTGTGTCTCAGTGTCTCAGTGCCTCCGAGTCTCAGAGTCTCAGTGTCTCAGTGTCTCGGAGTCTCAGTTTCTCAGCGTCTCTGTGTCACTGTGTCTCAGTGTCTCTCTGTCTCAGTGTCTCTGTGTCTCAGAGTCTCAGTGTCTCGGTGTCTCAGTGTCTCTGTGCCTCGGTGTCTCAGTGTCTCGGTGTCTCAGTGTCTCTGTGTCTCAATTTCCCTGTGTCTCAGTGTCTCAGTGTCTCTTTGTCTCACTGTCTCTGTGTCTCTGTGCCTCAGTGTCTCAGTGTCTCAGAGTCTCAATGTCTCTGTGTCTCAGTGTCTCAGTGTCTCTGTGTCTCAGTGTCCCTGTGTCTCAGTGTCTCTGTGTCTCTGTGTCTCTGTGCCTCAGTGTCTCAGTGTCTCTGTGTCTCACGTGTCTCAGTGTCTCAGAGTCTCTGTGTCTCAGTGTCTCTGTGTCTCAGTGTCTCTGTGTCCCTGTGTCTCAGTGTCTCAGTGTCTCTGTGCCTCAGTGTCTCCGTGTCTCAGTGTCTCTGTGTCTCAGTGTCTCTGTGTCCCTGTGTCTCAGTGCCTCAGTGTCTCCGTGTCTCAGTGTCTCCGTGTCTCAGTGTCCCTGTGTCTCAGTGTCTCTATGTCTCAGTGTCTCAGTGTCTCTGTGTCTCAGTGTCTCAGTGTCTCAGAGTCTCAATGTCTCTGTGTCTCTGTGCCTCAGTTTCTCAGTGTCTCAGTGACTCTTTGCCTCAGTGTCTCATTGTCTCTGTGCCTCAGTGTCTCATTGTCTCAGTGTCTCAGAGTCTCTGTGTGTCTGTTTCTGCGTGTCTCCGTGCCTGAGTGTCTCAGTGTCTCAGTGTCTCAGTGTCCCTGTGCCTGAGTGTCTGAGTGTCTCTGTGTCTCAGTGTCTCAGTGCCTCTGTGTCTCAGTTTCTCTGTGACTCAGTGTCTCAGTGTCTCTGTGTCTCAGTTTCTTAGTGCCTCTGTGTCTCACTTTCTCTGTGACTCAGTGTCTCTGTGTCTCAGTGTCTCAGTGTCTCAGAGTCTCAGTGTCTCTTTGTCTCAGTGTCTCTGTGCCTCAGTGTCTCAGTGTCTCTGTCTCAGAGTCTCAGTGTCTCTGTGTCTCTTTGTCTCAGTGTCTCTGTGTCTCATTGCCTTCGAGTCTCAATGTCTCAGGGTCTCTGTGTATCTGGGCCTCTGTGTCTCTGGGTCTCAGGGTAACTTGGTCTCAGGTTGTCTTGTTCTCTTGCTCTCTGGGTCTCTGTGCCTCAATGTCTCAGGGCTTCTCGGTCTCAGGGCCTCTGGGTCTCTGGGTCTCAGTGTCTTAGGGTCTCTGGGTCTCAAGGTCTCTGTGTCTCAGTGTTTCAGGGTCTCAAAGTCTCAGGCTCTCTGTGTCTCTGTGTCTCTGGGTCTCAGTGGCTCAGTGTCTCACCATCTCTGGGTCTCTGGGACTCTGTGTCTCAGTGCCTCTGGAATCTCTGTGTCTCAGTGTCTCATGCTCTCTGGTTCTCTGGGCCTCAGTGTCTCACCGTCTCTGGGTCTCTGTATCTCAGTGTCTCAATGTGTCAGTGTCTCTGGGTCTCAGGGTCTCGGTGTCTCTGGGTCTCTGGGTCTTTGTGTCTCAGTGTCTCAAAGCCTCAGGGTCTCTGGGTCTCAGAGACCCAGAGATCCTGAGACCCAGAGACCCTGATACATTGAGACCCAGAGACCCTGAGACCCAGAGACCCTGAGACCCAGAGTCCCTGAGACATTGAGACACAGAGACACTGAGACATTGAGACACTGAGACACTGAGACATTGAGACACTGAGACACAGAGACCCTGAGACACAGAGACCCTGATACATTGAGACACTGAGACACTGAGACCCACAGTCCCAGAGACATTGAGACACTGAGACACAGAGACCCACAGACACTGAGACCCTGAGACATTGAGACACGGAGACTCTGAGACATTGAGACACTAAGACACACAGACCCAGATACATTGAGACACTGAGGCACTGAGACACTGAGACATTGAGACTCAGAGACCCTGAGACCCAAAGGCCCTGAGACCATAAGACACTGAGACCCAGAGACCCAGAGGCCCTGAGACCCTGAGACACAGAGACCCAGAGACCCTGAGACCCTGAGACCTAGAGGCCCTGAGATACTGAGACCCTGAGACCCAACGGCCCTGAGACCCTGAGACACAGTGACCCAGAGGCCCTGAGATCCTGAGACAGTGAGGCCCTGAGGCACTGAGACACTGAGACCCAGAGACCCAGAGAAGCTGAGGCATTGGGACACTAAGACATTGAGACACAGAAACCCAGAGACCCTGAGACATTTGGACACTGAGACCCTGAGACACTGAGGCCGAGAGACCCAGTGACCCTGAGACATTCTGACACTGAGATACTGAGTCCCAGAGACCCACAGACCCTGAGACATTGAGACCCAGAGTCCCAGTGACCCAGAGACCCTGAGACACTGAGACACTGAGACCGATGGGACCCAGAGACCGTGAGACGCTGAGACCTTGAGTCCCAGAGACCCAGATATCCTGAGACCCTGAGACACAGAAGCCCAGAGACCCTGAGACACTGAGACCCAGAGAAAATGAAACGCAGAGACCAAGAGACCCTGAGACCCAGAGATACTGAGACCCAAAGACCCAGAGACTCAGAGACCCCGAGACCACGAGACCCTGAGAAACTGAGATCCAGAGACCCACAGACCCGCAGACGCAGAGACCCAGAGACCCTGAGACACTGAGACATTGAGACCCTGAGGCACTGAGACATTGTAAAATGAGACCCAGAGACACCGAGACCCATAGACCCTGAGACACTGTGACCAAGAGGCCCTGTGAACCTGTGACACAGTGACCCAGAGACCAAGAGACCCAGAAAACCAGAGATCCAGTGACACAGAGACACCAAGACCCTGAGACACAGAGACTCAGAGACCGAGAGACGCTGAGACCCTGAGACACAGAGACCTAGAGACCCTGAGACACTGAGACACAGAGACACAAGAGACCCTTAGACCCATAGACCCTGAGACACTGAGACTTTGAGACACTGAGACCCTGAGACAGTGAGACACTGAGACCCAGAGATCCAGAGACCAAGAGACCCTGAGAACCTGAGACCCAGGGACCCAGAGACACTGAGACACAGGGACCCAGAGACTCAGAGATCCTGAGATCTTGAGACACTGTGACACTGAGACCAAGAGACCTAGAGACACTGAGACAATGAGACACTGAGACACATAGACCCAGTTACCCAGAGACACTGAGACCCAGAGACCAAGAGAGCCTGAAACCCTGAGACACTGAGACACTGAGACCCAGGGACACTGAGACACTGAGACACTGGGACACAGAGACCAAGAGACCCTGAAACCCTGAGACACTGAGACACTGAAACCCAGAGACACTGAGACCTTGGGACACAGAGACCCAGAGATCCTGAGACACTGAAACCCTGAGACACTGAGACACAGAGAGCAGAGACCCAGAGACCCAGGGAACTGGAGACACAGAGAAACTGAGACTTTGAGACACTGAAACCCAGAGACCCACAGACCCAGAGACACTGAGACTCTGCGACACAGAGATCCAGAGACATAGAGTCACAGAGACACTGAGACACAGGGACACAGATCCTGAGACACTGAAACCCTGAGACACTGAGACACAGAGAGCAGAGACCCAGAGACCCAGGGACCTGGAGACACAGAGAAACTGAGACTTTGAGACACTGAAACCCAGAGACCCACAGACCCAGAGACACTGAGACTCTGCGACACAGAGACCCAGAGACCCAGAGTCACAGAGACACTGAGACACAGGGACACAGAGACTCAGAGACCCTGAGACCTTGAGACACTGTGACACAGAGGCCCAGAGACCCAATGACCCTGAGACACTGAGACACATAGACCCAGTGACACAGAGATCCTGAGACCCAGTGACCCAGAGACCCAGAGACCTTGAGACACTGAGACAGTGAGACCCTGAGACATGAGACACTGAGACACAGGGACCCAGGGACCCAGAGACCCAATGACCCTGAGACATTAAGATACTGAGACACATAGACCCAGTGTCCCAGAGACCCTGAGACCCAGTGACCCAGAGACCGAGAGAACTTGAGACCCTGAGACACTGAGACCCTGAGACACTGAAACCCTGAGACACTGAGACACAGAGTCCAGAGACCCAGAGACCCATAGACCCTGAGACACTGAGGGACTGAGACTTTGAGACACTGAGACCCAGAGACCCAGAGCCATTGTGACACTGAGACCCAGAGACCCAGAGACACTGAGACACTGAGGCACTCAGACACAGGGACCCAGAGACTCAGAGAACCTGAGACACTGAGACCCAGTGACCCAGAGACTAAGAGACCCTGAGACCCGAAGACCCTGAGACACTCAGACCCAGAGACCCAGAGACACTGAGACACGAGGACACACACACCCAGAGAGCCTGAGACACTGAAACCCTTAGACATTGAGACCCAGAGACCCGGAGACACCGAGAGACTGAGACTTTGAGACAGTGAGACCCAGAGACCCACAGAAACAGAGACACTGATACACAGAGACCCAGAGACCCTGAGTCACTGAGACACTGAGACACAGGGACCCAGAGACTCAGAGACCCTGTGACCTTCCAACACTGAGACCCAGAGACCCAGAGACCCAATGACCCTGACACAGTGAGACACTGAGACACATAGACCCAGTGACCCAGAGACCCTGAGACCCAGTGACCCAGAGACCCAGAGACATTGAGACATTGAGACACTGAGACCCTGAGACACTGAGAGACTGAGACTTTGAGACACGGAGACCCAGAGACCCTGAGACACTGAGATCCTGAGACCCTGAGACACTGAGACACAGAGGCCCTGAGACACTGTGACACTGAGTCACTGAGACACTGCGACACTGAGACCCTGAGGCACTGGGATCCTGAGACCCAGAGACCCTGAGACACTGAGCCACAGAGACGCAGAAACCCTCAGCCACTGAGACACTGAGCCCTGAGACCCAGAGACACTGAACCCTGAGACACTGAGGCCCAGAGCCCCTGAGACACTGAGGCCCTAAGCCCCTGAGACACTGAGACACTGAGACACTGAGACCCTGAGACCCTCAGACACTGAGACACTGAGACCGTGGGACCCAGGGAACCAGAGACCCTGAGACACTGAGACCCTGAGACACTGAGACACTGTGACACTGAGACCCAGTTACCCAGAGACACAGAGACTCTGAGACACAGAGACAGTGAGATCAACAGACCAAGAGACCCAGAGAACCAGACATCCAGAGACGATGAGACCCTGAGACACTAAGACCCAGGCACGCAGTGACCCAGAGATCCTGAGATCCTGAGACTCTGAGACACTGAGACCCTGAGACACAGAGACCCAGACACCCTGAGGAACTGAGACCCAGAGACCCAGAGAAACAGAAACCCTGAGACACAGAGACAGTGAGACCCACAGACCAAGAGACCCAGAGAACCAGAGATCCAGAGACCCCGAGACCCTGAGACGCTGAGACCCTGAGACACTGAGACACTGTGACACTGAGACACTGAGACCCTGAGACCCACAGACCCTGAGACACTGAGACACTGAGACCCTGAGACACTGAGACACAGAGACACTGAGCCCGGAGACACGGAGACACTGAGACACAGAGGCACTGAGGCCCTGAGCCCCTGAGACACTGAAACTCTGAGTCCCTGACACTCTGAGGCACTGAGAAACTGAGACCCTGAGGAACTGACACAATGTGACCATGAGACCCTGAGACACTGAGACACTGAAAACCCTGAAGCCGAGAGACCCTGAGAAAATGAGACACTGAGAACCTGAGACAATGACACACTAGACACTGAGACCCTGGGACCCAGGGAACCAGAGACCCTGAGACACTGAGAGACTGTGACCATGAGACCCAGAGACACTGAGACCCTGAGAAAACTGATACACTGAGACCCAGAAACCCTGAGAACGAGAGATCCAGAGACCCTGAGACCCAGAGGCCCTGAGACCCTGAGACCCTGAGACACAGAGGCCCTGAGACCCTCAGACCCTGAGACCCTGAGACCCAGAGGACCTGAGACCCTGAGACACTGAGACCCTCAGACCCAGAGGACCTAAGACCCTGAGACACTGAGACACTGAGACTCAAAGACACAGAGACCCAGAGGCCCTGAGACCCTGAGACACTGAGACACTGAGACCCAGAGGACCTGAGACACTGAGAACCTGAGATCCTGAGACACAGAGACCCAGAGGCCCTGAGACCCTAAGACACAGAGACCCTGAGACCCAGATGCCCTGAGGTCCTGAGGCCCTGCGACCATGAGACATTGAGACCCTGAGACCCAGAGGCACTGAGACCCTGAGACACAAAGACCCAGAAGCCCTGAGACCCTGAGACCCTGAGACACTGAGACCCAGAGGCCCTGAGACCCTGAGACACTGAGACCCTGAGACCCAGAGGACCTGAGACCCTGAGACACTGAGACATTGAGACTCAGAGACACAGAGACCCAGAGGCCCTGAGACCCTGAGACACTGAGACACTGAGACCCAGAGGACCTGAGACACTGAGAACCTGAGACTCTGAGACACAGAGACCCAGAGGCCCTGAGACCTGAAGACACAGAGACCCTGAGACCCAGATGCCCTGAGGTCCTGAGGTCCTGAGACCCTGAGACATTGAGACCCTGAGATCAGAGGCACTGAGACCCTGAGACACAGAGGCCCAGAGGCCCTGAGACCCTGAGACACTGAGACCCTGAGACCCAGAGGCCCTGAGAACCTGCGACCCTGAGACACTGAGACTCAGAGACCCAGAGGCCCTGAGACACAGAGACCCAGAAGTCCTGAGACACTGAGACACCGAAACACTGAGACCCAGAGGCCCTGAGACCCTGAGACACTGAGACATTGAGACTCAGAGTCCCAGAGGCCCTGAGACCCTGAGACCCTGAGACACTGAGACATTGAGACTCAGAGATCCAGTGGCCCTGAGACCCTGAGACACTGAGACCCTGAGACACAACGGACCTGAGGCCCTGAGACACAGTGACCCAGAGGCCCTGAGACCCTGAGACACTGAGACCCTGAGACCCAGAGGCCCTGAGAACCTGCGACCCTGAGACACTGAGACTCAGAGACCCAGAGGCCCTGAGACACAGAGACCCAGAAGTCCTGAGACACTGAGACACCGAAACACTGAGACCCAGAAGCCCTGAGACCCTGAGACACTGAGACATTGAGACTGAGAGTCCCAGAGGCCCTGAGACCCTGAGACCCTAAGACACTGAGACATTGAGACTCAGAGACCCAGAGGCCCTGAGACCCTGAGACACTGAGACCCTGAGACACAACGGACCTGAGGCCCTGAGACCCTGAGACACTTAGACATTGAGACTCACCCAGAGGCCCTGAGACCCTGAGACACTGAGACCCTGAGACACAACGGACCTGAGGCCCTGAGACACAGTGACCCAGAGGCCCTGAGACCCAAATGCCCTGAGACCATGAGACACTGAGACATTAAGACTCAGAAACCAAGAGACCCAGAGGCCCTGAGACCCTGAGACACTGAGACATGGAGACCCAGAGGCCCTGAGACCCTGAGACACTGAGACCCTGAGACCCTGAGATACAGAGACCCAGAGGCCCTGAGACCCTGAGACACTGAGACCCTGAGACCCAGAGGCCCTGAGACCCTGAGAACCTGAGACACTGAGACATTGAGACTTAGAGACCCAGAGGCCGTGAGACCCTGAGACGCAGAGACCCAGAGACCCTGAGGGACTGAGACCCTGAGACAATGAGACACAGAAACCCGAGGCCCTGAGATCCAGAGGCCCTGAGACCCTGAGACATAGAGACCCAGATGCCCTGAGACCCTGAGACTCTGAGACACAGAGACCCAGAGGCCCTGAGACCCTGAGACCCTGAGACACTGAGACTCAGAGGCCCTGAGACCCTGAGACACTGTGACTCAGAGACCCAGAGGCCCTGAGACACTGAGACACTGTGACTCAGAGACCCAGAGACCCAGAGGCCCTGAGACCCTGAGACCCTGAGACAGAGAAACCCAGAGGCCCTGAGACCCTGAGACCCAGAGACCCAGAGGCACTGAGACCCTGAGACACAGAGACCCAGAGACCCTGATACACTGAGACCCTGAGACATTGAGAGTCAGAGACCCAGAGACCCAGAGACCCTGAGACACAGAGACCCAGAGCCCCTGAGACCCTGATACACTGAGACCCTGAGACATTGAGAGTCAGAGACCCAGAGACCCTGAGACACTGAGACCCTGAGAACCTGAGACACTGAGAGATTGAGACTCAGAGACCTAGAGGCCCTGAGACCCTGAGACACAGAGAACCTGAAACCCAGAGGACCTGAGACCCTGAGACATAGAGACCCAGATGACCTGAGACCATGAGACCCTGAGACTCTGAGGCACTGAGACCCTGAGTCCCTGAGACCCAGAGGCCCTGAGACCCTGATACATAGAGACCCAAATGCCCTGAGACACTGAGACACAGAGACCCAGAGGCCCTGAGACCCTGAGACCCTGAGACTCTGAGACACTGAGACCCTGAGTCCCTGAGACTCAGAGGCCCTGAGACCCTGAGACACTGTGACTCAGAGACCCAGAGACCCAGAGGCCCTGAGACCCTGAGACCCTGAGACAGAGAAACCCAGAGGCCCTGAGACCCTGAGACCCTGAGACCCAGTGACCCAGAGGCCCTGAGACCCTGAGACACAGAGACCCAGAGACCCTGATACACTGAGACCCTGAGACATTGAGAGCCAGAGACCCAGAGACCCTGAGACCCTGAGACACAGAGACCCAGAGGCCCTGAGACCCTGAGACACTGAGACCCTGAGACACAGAGGCCCTGAGACCCTGAGAACCTCAGACACTGAGAGATTGAGACTCAGAGACCCAGAGGTCCTGAGACCCTGAGACCCAGAGACCCTGAGGGACTGAGACCCTGAGACCTAGAGGCCCTGAGACCCTGAGAACCTGAAACCCAGAGGCCCTGAGACCCTGAGACATAGAGACCCAGATGCCCTGAGACCCTGAGCCCCTGAGACACAGAGACCCAGAGGCCCTGAGACCCTGAGACCCTGAGACACTGAGACCCTGGTCCCTGAGACCCAGAGGCCCTGATACCCTGAGACACTGAGACTCAGAGACACAGAGACCCAGAGGCCCTGAGACACTGAGACCCAGAGACCCTGAGGGACTGAGACCCTGAGACCCAGAGGCCCAGAGACACTGAGACCCTGAGACCCAGAGTCCCTGAGGCCGTGAGACCCTGAGAAGCTGAGACCCTGAAACCCAGAGGCCCTGAGACCCTGAGACAATGAGACAGAGAGACCCAGAGGCCCTGAGACCCAGAGACCCTGAGACCCTGAGACATAGAGACCCAGATGCCCTGAGACCCTGAGACCCTGAGACACTGAGACATTGAGAATCAGAAACCCAGAGACCCAGAGGACATAAGACAGAGAGACCCAGAGGCCCTGAGACCCTGTGGCACTGTGACCCTGAGACCGAGAGGCCCTGAGACCCTGAGAGACAGTGACCCAGAGGCGCTGAGGCCCTGAGACACAGAGACATTGAGACTCAGAGACCCTGAGGGACTGAGACCCTGAGACCTAGAGGCCCTGAGACAATGAGACACAGAGACCCTGAGGCCCTGCGATCCAGAAGCCCTGAGACCCCGAGACATAGAGACCCAGATGCCCTGAGACCCTGAGACAGAGAGACCCAGGGGCCCTGAGACCCTGAGACACAGAGACCCAGAGGCCCTGAGACCCTGAGACCCTGAGACTCTGAGACACTGAGACCCTGAGTCCCTGAGACCCAGAGGCCCTGAGACACTGAGACTCAGAGGCCCTGAGACCCTGAGACACTGTGACTCAGAGACCCAGAGACCCAGAGTCCCTGAGACACTGAGACACAGTGACTCAGAGACCCAGAGACCCAGAGGTCCTGAGACCCTGAGACCCTGAGACAGAGAAACCCAGAGGCCCTGAGACCCTGAGACCCAGAGACCCAGAGGCCCTGAGACCCTGAGACACAGAGACCCAGAGACCCTGATACACTGAGACCCTGAGACATTGAGAGTCAGAGACCCAGAGACCCTGAGACCCTGAGACCCTGAGACACAGAGGCCCTGAGACCCTGAGAACCTCAGACACTGAGAGATTGAGACTCAGAGACCCAAAGGTCCTGAGACCCTGAGACACAGAGACCCAGAGACCCTGAGGGACTGAGACCCTGAGACCTAGAGGCCCTGAGACCCTGAGAACCTGAAACCCAGAGGCCCTGAGACCCTGAGACATAGAGACCCAGATGCCCTGAGACCCTGAGACCCTGAGACACAGAGACCCAGAGGCCCTGAGACCCAGAAGCCCTGAGACCCTGAGACATAGAGACCCAGATGCCCTGAGACCCTGAGACACTGAGACCCAGAAGCCCTGAGACCCTGAGACACAGAGACACAGAGGCCCTGAGACCCTGAGACCCTGAGACTCTGTGACACTGAGACCCTGAGTCCCTGAGACCCAGAGGCCCTGAGACCCTAGACACTGAGACACTGAGACTCAGAGACACAGAGACCCAGAGGCCCTGAGACACTGAGACCCTGAGACCCAGAGTCCCTGAGGCCGTGAGACCCTGAGACACAGTGACCCAGAGGCCTTGAGGGACTGAGACCCTGAGACCCTGAGACACTGAGACCCTGAATCCCAGAGGCCCTGAGACCCTGAGACAATGAGACACAGAGACCCAGAGGCCCTGAGACCCTGAGACACAGGGACCTAGAGGCCCTGAGACCCTGAGTCCCTGAGACCCAGAGGCCCTGAGACCCTGAGACATAGAGACCCAGATGCCCTGAGACCCTGAGACCCTGAGACACTGAGACCCAGATGCCCTGAGACCCTGAGACACAGAGACCCAGAGGCCCTGAGACCCTGAGACCCTGAAACTCTGAGACACTGAGACCCTGTGTCCCTGAGACCCAGAGACCCTGAGACCCTGAGACACTGAGACTCAGAGGCCCTGAGACCCTGAGACACTGTGACTCAGAGACCCAGAGGCCCTGAGACACTGAGACACAGTGACTCAGAGACCCAGAGACCCAGAGGCCCTGAGACCCTGAGACCCTGAGACAGAGAAACCCAGAGGCCCTGAGACCCTGAGACCCAGAGACCCAGAGGCCCTGAGACCCTGAGACACAGAGACCCAGAGACCCTGATACACTGAGACCCTGTGACATTGAGAGTCAGAGACCCAGAGACCCTGAGACACAGAGACCCAGATGTCCTGAGACCCTGAGACACTGAGACCCTGAGACACAGAGGCCCTGAGACCCTGAGAACCTCAGACACTGAGAGATTGAGACTCAGAGACCCTGAGGGACTGAGACCCTGAGACCTAGAGGCCCTGAGACCCTGAGAACCTGAAACCCAGAGGCCCTGAGACCCTGAGACATAGAGACCCAGATGCCCTGAGACCCTGAGACCCTGAGACACAGAGACCCAGAGACCCTGAGACCCTGAGACTCTGAGACACTGAGACCCTGAGTCCCTGAGACCCAGAAGCCCTGAGACCCTGAGACATAGAGACCCAGATGCCCTGAGACCCTGAGACACTGAGACCCAGATGCACTGAGACCCTGAGACACAGAGACCCAGAGGCCCTGAGACCCTGAGACCCTGAGACTCTGAGACACTGAGACCCTGAGTCCCTGAGACCCAGAGGCCCTGAGACCCTAGACACTGAGACACTGAGACTCAGAGACACAGAGACCCAGAGGCCCTGAGACACTGAGACCCTGAGACCCAGAGTCCCTGAGGCCGTGAGACCCTGAGACACAGTGACCCAGAGGCCTTGAGGGACTGAGACCCTGAGACACTGAGTCCCTGAATCCCAGAGGCCCTGAGACCCTGAGACAATGAGACACAGAGACCCAGAGGCCCTGAGACCCTGAGACACAGGGACCCAGAGGCCCTGAGACCCTGAGACACAGAGACCCAGAGGCCCTGAGACATTGAGAAATTGAGACCCAGAAACCCAGAGGCCCTGAGACACTGAGACACTGAGACCGTGAGACACAGAGACCCAGAGGCCCTGAGACACTGAGACACTGAGACTCAGTGACACAGAGACCCAGAGGCCCTGAGACCCTGAGACGCTGAGACCCTGAGACACAGAGACCCAGAGGCCCTGAGACCCTGAGACACTGAGACCCTGAGACCGAGAGGCCCTGAGACCCTGAGACACTGAGACATTGAGACTCAGAAACCCAGAGATCCAGAGGCCCTGAGACCCTGAGACGCTGAGACACTGAGATACTGAGACCCTGAGACCCAGAGGCCCTGAGACCCTGAGACCCTGAGACACAGAGACCCAGAGGCCCTGAGACCCTGAGACCCAGAGACCCAGAGACCCAGAGGCCCTGAGACACAGAGACCCAGAGACCCAGAGACCTATAGGCCTGAGACACAGACACCCAGAGGCCCTGAGACCCTGAGACCCTGAGACACTGAGACTCAGACACACAGAGACCCAGAGGCCCTGAGACACAGAGACACTGTGACTCAGAGACCCAGAGACCCAGAGGACATGAGACAGAGAGACCCTGAGGCCCTGAGACCCTGAGACACTGAGACATTGAGACTCAGAAACCCAGAGACCCAAAGGACATGAGACAGAGAGACCCAGAGGCCCTGAGAATCTGAGACACTGAGGCACTGAGACCCTGAGACCCTGAGACACTGTGACTCAGAGACCCAGAGGCCCTGAGACCCTGAGACACTGAGACTCAGAGGCCCTGAGACCCTGAGACACTGTGACTCAGAGACCCAGAGGCCCTGAGACACTGAGACACAGTGACTCAGAGACCCAGAGACCCAGAGGTCCTGAGACCCTGAGACCCTGAGACAGAGAAACCCAGAGGCCCTGAGACCCTGAGACCCAGAGACCCAGAGGCCCTGAGACCCTGAGACACAGAGACCCAGACACCCTGATACACTGAGACCCTGAGACATTGAGAGTCAGAGACCCAGAGACCCTGAGACACAGAGACCCAGAGGTCCTGAGACCCTGAGACACTGAGACCCTGAGACACAGAGGCCCTGAGACCCTGAGAACCTCAGACACTGAGAGATTGAGACTCAGAGACCCAGAGGTCCTGAGACCCTGAGACCCTGAGACACAGAGACCCAGAGACCCTGAGGGACTGAGACCCTGAGACCTAGAGGCCCTGAGACCCTGAGAACCTGAAACCCAGAGGCCCTGAGACCCTGAGACATAGAGACCCAGATGCCCTGAGACCCTGAGACACAGAGACCCAGAGACCCTGAGACCCTGAGACTCTGAGACACTGAGACCCTGAGTCCCTGAGACCCAGAAGCCCTGAGACCCTGAGACATAGAGACCCAGATGCCCTGAGACCCTGAGACACTGAGACCCAGATGCCCTGAGACCCTGAGACACAGAGACCCAGAGGCCCTGAGACCCTGAGACCCTGAGACTCTGAGACACTGAGACCCTGAGTCCCTGAGACCCAGAGGCCCTGAGACCCTAGACACTGAGACACTGAGACTCAGAGACACAGAGACCCAGAGGCCCTGAGACACTGAGACCCTGAGACCCAGAGTCCCTGAGGCCGTGAGACCCTGAGACACAGTGACCCAGAGGCCTTGAGGGACTGAGACCCTGAGACACTGAGACCCTGAATCCCAGAGGCCCTGAGACCCTGAGGCAATGAGACACAGAGACCCAGAGGCCCTGAGACCCTGAGACACAGGGACCCAGAGGCCCTGAGACCCTGAGACACAGAGACCCAGAGGCCCTGAGACATTGAGAAATTGAGACCCAGAAACCCAGAGGCCCTGAGACACTGAGACACTGAGACCGTGAGACACAGAGACCCAGAGGCCCTGAGACACTGAGACACTGAGACTCAGTGACACAGAGACCCAGAGGCCCTGAGACCCTGAGACGCTGAGACCCTGAGACACAGAGACCCAGAGGCCATGAGACCCTGAGACACTGAGACCCTGAGACCGAGAGGCCCTGAGACCCTGAGACACTGAGACATTGAGACTCAGAAACCCAGAGATCCAGAGGCCCTGAGACCCTGAGACGCTGAGACACTGAGATACTGAGACCCTGAGACCCTGAGACACAGAGACCCAGAGGCCCTGAGACCCTGAGACCCAGAGACCCAGAGACCCAGAGGCCCTGAGACACAGAGACCCAGAGACCCAGAGACCTATAGGCCTGAGACACAGACACCCAGAGGCCCTGAGACCCTGAGACCCTGAGACACTGAGACTCAGAGACCCTGAGACCCAGAGGACATGAGACAGAGAGACCCTGAGGCCCTGAGACCCTGAGACACTGAGACATTGAGACTCAGAAACCCAGAGACCCAAAGGACATGAGACAGAGAGACCCAGAGGCCCTGAGAATCTGAGACACTGAGGCACTGAGACCCTGAGACCCTAAGGCATTGAGACCCTGAGACCGAGAGGCCCTGAGACCCTGAGAGACAGTGACCCAGAGGCCCTGAGACAGTGAGACACAGAGACCCAGAGGCCCTGAGACCCTGAGACACTGAGACACTGAGACTCAGAGACACAGAGACCCAGAGGCCCTGAGACACTGAGACCCTGAGACCCAGAGTCCCTGAGGCCGTGAGACCCTGAGACACAGAGACCCAGAGGCCTTGAGGGACTGAGACCCTGAGACCCTGAGACACTTGACCCTGAATCCCAGAGGCCCTGAGGCCCTGAGACAATGAGACACAGAGACCCAGAGACTCTGAGAACCAGAGATCCAGAGACCCAGAGACCCTGAAACCCTGAGACACTGAGACCCTGAGACACTGAGCCACTGAGGCCCTGAAAAACTGAAACACTGAGACACTGACCCAGTGACCCAGAGGCCCTGAGCCAGTGAGACACAGAGACCCAGAGACCAGAGACCAGAGACCCAGAGACCCTGAGACCCAAAGGCCCTGAGACCCTGTGACTCAGAGACCCAGAGGCACTGAGACCCTGAGACAGTGAGACACAGAGACCCAGAGGCCCTGAGACCCTGAGACACAGAGACCCAGAGGCCCTGAGACCCTGAGACTCTGAGACTCAGAGGCCCTGAGACCCTGAGACACAGAGACCCTGAGACCCAGAGGCCCTGAGACCCTGAGACACTGCGACTCAGAGGCCCTGAGACCCTGAGACACTGTGACTCAGAGACCCAGAGACCCTGAGACCCTGAGACAGAGAAACCCAGAGGCCCTCAGACCCTGAGACACAGAGACCCAGAGGCCCTGAGACCCTGAGACACTGAGACCCTGAGACCCAGAGGCCCTGAGACCCTGAGAACCTGAGACACTGAGAGATTGAGACTCAGAGACCTAGAGGCCCTGAGACCCTGAGACACAGGGAACCTGAACCCAGAGGACCTGAGATCCTGAGACATAGAGACCCAGGTGCCCTGAGACCCTGAGACACAGAGACCCAGAGGCCCTGAGACCCTGAGACCCTGAGACTCTGAAACACTGAGACCCTGAGTCCCTGAGACCCAGAGGCCCTGAGACCCTGAGACATAGAGACCCAGATGCCCTGAGACCCTGAGACCCTGAGACCCAGATGCCCTGACACCCTGAGACACAGAGACCCAGAGGCCCTGAGACCCTGAGACCCTGAGACTCTGAGACACTGAGACCCTGAGTCCCTGAGACCCAGAGGCCCTGAGACCCTGAGACACTGAGACTCAGAGGCCCTGAGACCCTGAGACACTGTGACTCTGAGACCCAGAGACCCAGAGTCCCTTAGACACTGAGACACAGTGACTCAGAGACCCAGAGACCCAGAGGTCCTGAGACCCTGAGACCCTGAGACAGAGAAACCCAGAGGCCCTGAGACCCTGAGACCCAGAGACCCAGAGGCCCTGAGACCCTGAGACACAGAGACCCAGAGACCCTGATACACTGAGACCCTGAGACATTGAGAGTCAGAGACCCAGAGACCCTGAGACCCTGAGACACAGAGACCCAGAGGCCCTGAGACCCTGAGACACTGAGACCCTGAGACACAGAGGCCCTGAAACCCTGAGAACCTCAGACACTGAGAGATTGAGACTCAGAGACCCAAAGGTCCTGAGACCCTGAGACACAGAGGCCCAGAGACCCTGAGGGACTGAGACCCTGAGACCTAGAGGCCCTGAGACCCTGAGAACCTGAAACCCAGAGGCCCTGAGACCCTGAGGCCCTGAGACCCAGATGCCCTGAGACCCTGAGACCCTGAGACACAGAGACCCAGAGGCCCTGAGACACTGAGACGCTGAGACTCTGAGACACTGAGACCCTGAGACAGAGAGGCCCTGAGACCCTGAGAACCTCAGACACTGAGAGATTGAGACTCAGAGACCCAAAGGTCCTGAGACCCTGAGACACAGAGACCCATAGACCCTGAGGGACTGAGACCCTGAGACCTAGAGGCCCTGAGACCCTGAGAACCTGAAACCCAGAGGCCCTGAGACCCTGAGACATAGAGACCCAGATGCCCTGAGACCCTGAGACCCTGAGACACAGAGACCCAGAGGCCCTGAGACACTGAGACGCTGAGACTCTGAGACACTGAGACCCTGAGTCCCTGAGACCCAGAGGCCCTGAGACCCTGAGACATAGTGACCCAGATGCCCTGAGACCCTGAGACCCTGAGACACTGAGACCCAGATGCCCCGAGACCCTGAGACACAGAGACCCAGAGGCCCTGAGACCCTGAGACCCTGAGACTCTGAGACACTGAGACCCTGTGTCCCTGAGACCCAGAGGCCCTGAGACCCTGAGACACTGAGACCCAGAGGCCCTGAGACCCTGAGACACTGTGACTCAGAGACCCAGAGGCCCTGAGACACTGAGACACAGTGACTCAGAGACCCAGAGACCCAGAGGCCCTGAGACCCTGAGACCCTGAGACAGAGAAACCCAGAGGCCCTGAGACCCTGAGACCCAGAGACCCAGAGGCCCTGAGACCCTGAGACACAGAGACCCAGAGACCCTGATACACTGAGACCCTGAGACATTGAGAGTCAGAGACCCAGAGACCCTGAGATACAGAGACCCAGAGGCCCTGAGACCCTGAGACACTGAGACCCTGAGACACAGAGGCCCTGAGACCCTGAGAACCTCAGACACTGAGAGATTGAGACTCAGAGACCCAGAGGTCCTGAGACCCTGAGACCCTGAGACACAAAGACCCAGAGACACTGAGAAACTGAGTCACTGAGACCCAGAGACCTTGAGACGCTGAGACCCTGAGACACTGAGACCCAGAGCCCCTGAGAGCCTGAGAAACTGAGACACTGAGACCCAGAGACCTTGAGACCCAGAGACCAGAGTCCCAGAGACCCTGAGACCCAGAGTCACTGAGACACTGAGACCCTGAGACACTGAGAAACTGAGACACTGAGACCCAAAGACATAGACCCAGAGACCCGGAGACCCTGAGACACTGAGACCCAGAGACACTGAGACCCTGAGACACTTAGACATTGAGACAGTGAGACAAAGAGACAGTGTGACCCTGAGACACTGAGACCCAGAGACCCCGAGACCCAGAGACCCAGAGACACGGAGACACTGAGACACTGGGACCCTGAGACACTCAGAACCTGAGATACTGAGACATGAGACCCTGACACCCTGACACCCTGAGACACTGAGACACTGCGGCACTGATACCCAGAGACTCTGAGACACTGAGACCCTGAGACCCAGAGACCCTGAGACCCCGAGAGGCTGAGACACTGAGACACTGAGACCCTCCGCCACTGAGACACTGAGACACTGCAACCCTGAAACCCTGAGACCCTGAGCCGCTGAGACACCGAGAGACTGAGACTCTGTGAACCTGAGACACTGAGACCCGGAGACACTGAAACACTGAGACCCAGGGACCCAGAAATGTGGATACCCTGTGACCATGGGGCCCAGAGAAAATTAGACACTGATTCCCAGGGACCCTGAGACCCAGAGACCCTGAGAGCCTGAGACACTGGGACACTGAGACATTGAGACACTGAGACCCTGAGAAACTGAGAGCTGAGACTCTGAGAAACTGAGATCCAGAGACACAGAGACCCAGGGACCCTGAGAAACTGAGACCCAGAGACCCAGAGAAACAGTGACCCTGAGACACAGAGACAGTGAGACCAACAGACCAAGAGACCCTAAGACCCAGAGACCCTGAGATACAGAGACACAGAGACCCAGAGACCCTCAGACGCTGAGACACTGAGACCCTGAGACGCTGGGACATTGAGACACTGCAACCCTGAAACCCTCAGACCCTGAGACCCAGAGACCCAGAGACCCAGTGAAACTGAGACCCTGAGACACTGAGACCCGGAGACCCTGAGACACTGAGACCCTGAAACACTGAGACACTGAGAACTTGAGACACTGAGAGCTGAGACTCTGAGACCCTGAATCCCTGAGACACAGAGAGACTGAGAACATGAGACACTGAGACCCTGAGACACTGATACACTGAGACCCTGAGACCCTGAGAAGCAGAGACCCTGAGACCAAGAGAACCTGAGAACCTGAGACACTGAGACCCTGTGGCACTGAGACACTGAGACATTGAGACGCTGCAACCCTGAAACCCTGAGACCCTGAGACCCTGATACCCAGAGACCCTGAGAAAATGAGACCCTGAGACACAGAGACCCTGAGACACAGAGACCCAGAGATCCAGAGGCCCTGAGACCCTGAGACGCTGAGACACTGAGATACTGAGACCCTGAGACCCAGAGGCCCTGAGACCCTGAGACACTGAGACCCTGAGACCGAGAGGCCCTGAGACCCTGAGACACTGAGACATTGAGACTCAGAAACCCAGAGATCCAGAGGCCCTGAGACCCTGAGACGCTGAGACACTGAGATACTGAGACCCTGAGACCCAGAGGCCCTGAGACCCTGAGACCCTGAGACACAGAGACCCAGAGGCCCTGAGACCCTGAGACCCAGAGACCCAGAGACCCAGAGGCCCTGAGACACAGAGACCCAGAGACCCAGAGACCTATAGGCCTGAGACACAGACACCCAGAGGCCCTGAGACCCTGAGACCCTGAGACACTGAGACTCAGACACACAGAGACCCAGAGGCCCTGAGACACAGAGACACTGTGACTCAGAGACCCAGAGACCCAGAGGACATGAGACAGAGAGACCCTGAGGCCCTGAGACCCTGAGACACTGAGACATTGAGACTCAGAAACCCAGAGACCCAGAGGACATGAGACAGAGAGACCCAGAGGCCCTGAGAATCTGTGACACTGAGGCACTGAGACCCTGAGACCCTAAGGCATTGAGACCCTGAGACCGAGAGGCCCTGAGACCCTGAGAGACAGTGACCCAGAGGCCCTGAGACAGTGAGACGCAGAGACCCAGAGGCCCTGAGACCCTGAGACACTGAGACACTGAGACTCAGAGACACAGAGACCCAGAGACCCTGAGACATAGAGACCCAGATGCCCTGAGACCCTGAGACCCTGAGACACTGAGATCCAGATGCCCTGAGACCCCGAGACACAGAGACCCAGAGGCCCTGAGACCCTGAGACCCTGAATCCCAGAGGCCCTGAGACCCTGAGACAATGAGACACAGAGACACAGAGACTCTGAGACCAGAGATCCAGAGACCCAGAGACCCTGAAACTCTGAGACACTGAGACCCTGAGACCCTGAGTCACTGAGACCCTGAGACACTGAGACCCTGAGACACTGAGACCCTGAGACTCTGAGACCTTGAGACCCTGAGACCCTGAGACACTGAGACCCTGAGACACTGAGACACTGAGACCCTGAGACACTGAGACACTGAGACCCAGAGGCCCTGCGACCCTGAGACACAGAGACCAAGAGGCCCTGAGACCCTGAGACCCAGAGACCCAAAGGCCCTGAGACCCTGAGACACAGAGACCCAGAGGCCCTGAGACCCTGAGACCCAGAGACCCAGAGGCCCTGAGACCCTGAGACCCAGAGACCCAGAGACCCTGAGACCTATAGGCCCTGAGACCCTGAGACCGAGAGGCCCTGAGACCCGGAGAGACAGTTACCCAGAGGCCCTGAGACAGTGAGACACAGAGACCCAGAGGCCCTGAGACCCTGAGACACTGAGACCCAGAGGCCCTGAGACCCTGAGACACAGAGACCCAGAGACCCTGATACACTGAGACCCTGAGACATTGAGAGTCAGAGACCCAGAGACCCTGAGACCCTGAGACACAGAGACCCAGAGGCCCTGAGACCCTGAGACACTGAGACCCTGAGACACAGAGGCCCTCAGACCCTGAGAACCTCAGACACTGAGAGATTGAGACTCAGAGACCCAAAGGTCCTGAGACCCTGAGACACAGAGACCCAGAGACCCTGAGGGACTGAGACCCTGAGACCTAGAGGCCCTGAGAACCTGAAACCCAGAGGCCCTGAGACCCTGAGACATAGAGACCCAGATGCCCTGAGACCCTGAGACCCTGAGACACAGAGACCCAGAGGCCCTGAGACACTGAGACGCTGAGACTCTGAGACACTGAGACCCTGAGTCCCTGAGACCCAGAGGCCCTGAGACCCTGAGACATAGAGACCCAGATGCCCTGAGACCCTGAGACCCTGATACACTGAGACCCAGATGCCCTGAGACCCTGAGACACAGAGACCCAGAGGCCCTGAGACCCTGAGACTCTGAGACACTGAGACCCTGTGTCCCTGAGACCCAGAGGGCCTGAGACCCTGAGACACTGAGACCCAGAGGCCCTGAGACCCTGAGACACTGTGACTCAGAGACCCAGAGGCCCTGAGACACTGAGACACAGTGACTCAGAGACCCAGAGACCCAGAGGCCCTGAGACCCTGAGACCCTGAGACAGAGAAACCCAGAGGCCCTGAGACCCTGAGACCCAGAGACCCAGAGGCCCTGAGACCCTGAGACACTGAGACCCAGAGACCCTGATACACTGAGACCCTGAGACATTGAGAGTCAGAGACCCAGAGACCCTGAGACACAGAGACCCAGAGACCCAGAGACCTATAGGCCTGAGACACAGACACCCAGAGGCCCTGAGACCCTGAGACACTGAGACTCAGACACACAGAGACCCAGAGGCCCTGAGACACAGAGACACTGTGACTCAGAGACCCAGAGACCCAGAGGACATGAGACAGAGAGACCCTGAGGCACTGAGACCCTGAGACCCTGAGACACTGAGACATTGAGACTCAGAAACCCAGAGACCCAGAGGACATGAGACAGAGAGACCCAGAGGCCCTGAGAATCTGAGACACTAAGGCACTGAGACCCTAAGGCATTGAGACCCTGAGACCGAGAGGCCCTGAGACCCTGAGAGACAGTGACCCAGAGGCCCTGAGACAGTGAGACACAGAGACCCAGAGGCCCTGAGACCCTGAGACACTGAGACACTGAGACTCAGAGACACAGAGACCCAGAGGCCCTGAGACACTGAGACCCTGAGACCCAGAGTCCCTGAGGCCGTGAGACCCTGAGACACAGAGACCCAGAGGCCTTGAGGGACTGAGACCCTGAGACCCTGAGACACTGAGACCCTGAATCCCAGAGGCCCTGAGAGCCTGAGACAATGAGACACAGAGACCCAGAGACTCTGAGAACCAGAGATCCAGAGACCCAGAGACACTGAAACCCTGAGACACTGAGACCCTGAGACCCTGAGTCACTGAGACCCTGAGACACAGAGACCCTGAGACCGAGAGGCCCTGAGACCCTGAGAGACAGTGACCCAGAGGCCCTGAGCCAGTGAGACACAGAGACCCAGAGACCCTGAGACCCTGAGACACAGGGACCCAGAGGCCCTGAGACCCTGAGACACAGAGACCCTGAGACCGAGAGGCCCTGAGACCCTGAGAGACAGTGACCCAGAGGCTCTGAGCCAGTGAGACACAGAGACACAGAGACCCAGAGTCCCTGAGACCCTGAGACAATGAGACACAGAGACCCAGAGGCCCTGAGACCCAGAGACCCTGAGACCCTGAGAGCCTGAGACACTGAGATCTGGAGACACAGAGACCCTGAGACCCTGAGACACCGAGACACTGAAACCCAGAGACCCTGAGACACCGAGACACTGAGACCCTGAGACCCAGAGAGCCGGATACCCAGAGACCCAGAGACCCTCAGAAACTGAGACCCTCAGACACTGAGACACAGAGACTCTGAGACACCAAGACACTGAGCCCCTGAGACACTGAGACCCTTACTCACTGAGACCCTGAAACACAGGAACACTGAGACCCTGAGACCCTGAGGCCCTGAGACACTGAGACATTGACACATTGAGGCACCGAGACCCTGAGTCACTGAGACACTGAGAAGCTGAGAGACTGAGACCCTGAGACACTGAAACCCTGAAACACAGAGACACTGAGACCCTGAGACACTGAGACACTGAGATAACCAGACACTGAGACCTTGAGACACTGAGACCCTGGCACCCTGAGACCCAGAGACACTGAGACCCTGAGACGCAGAGGCACAGAGAAACTGAGACACTGAGACACAGAGACCCAGACACCCAGAGACTCTGAGACCCCGAGACCCTGAGACCCCGAGACCCCGAGACCCAGAGACCCAGGGACCCTGATTCCTGCGACACTAAGACCCGGAGACCTTGAGACACTAAACACTGAGACACTGAGACATTGAATCCCTGAGACCCAGAAACCCAGAGAACCTGAGACCCAGACACCCAGAGTCCCAGAGACCCAGATAACCATGGACTCTGAGACCCTGAGGCACTGAGACCCTGAGACACAGAGACCCTCAAACCCAGAGACCCAGAGACACACAGGCCCAGAGACCCTGAGACACTGAGAGCCAGAGACCCTGAGACACTGGGACATTGAGACCCGGATACCCTGAGACACTGACACCCTGAGACACTGAGACCCTGAGACACTGAGGCCCAGAGACCCTGAGACCAAGAGACCCAGAGACCCAGAGTCACTGAGACCCTGAAATACTGAGATACTGAGACCCTGAGATCCTGAGACACTGAGACCGAGAGACACAGAGACACTGAGACCCTGAGACACTGAGACCCAGAGACCCTGAGACACTGAGACACTGGGACCCAGGGTCCCTGAAACCCTGAGACACTGAGACACAGAGACACTGAAACCCTGTGACCCTGAGACAGTGAGACCCTGAGACTCAGAGACACGGGCACCCTCAGACACAGAGACCAGGAGTCCCAGAGACCCAGACCCTGAGACACTGACACACTGAAACCCTGAAACCCTGAGACCCTGAGACCCAGAGACCCAGAGGCCCTGAGACCCTGAGACCTAGAGGCCCTGAGACCCAGAGACACTGAGACCCAGAGACCCTGAGACCCTGAGACCGAGAGGCCCTGAGACCCAGAGACACTGAGACCCAGAGACACTGAAACCCTGTGACCCTGAGACAGTGAGACCCTGAGACTCAGACACACGGGCACCCTGAGACACAGAGACCAGGAGTCCCAGAGACCCAGACCCTGAGACACTGAGACACTGAAACCCTGAAACCCTGAGACCCTGAGACCCAGAGACCCAGAGGCCCTGAGACCCTGAGACCTAGAGGCCCTGAGACCCAGAGGCACTGAGACCCAGTGACCCTGAGACCCTGAGACCTAGAGGCCCTGAGACCCAGAGACACTGAGACCCAGAGAAACTGAAATCCTGTGACCCTGAGACAGTGAGAACCTGAGACTCAGACACACGGGCAACCAGAGACACAGAGACCAGGAGTCCCAGAGACCCAGACCCTGAGACACTGAGACACTGAGACACTGAAACCCTGAAACCCTGAAACCCTGAGACCCAGAGACCCAGAGGCCCTGAGACCCTGAGACACTGAGACCCTGAGACCCAGAGGCCCTGAGACCCTGAGACTCTGAGACCCTGAGACACTAAGCACTGAGGAACAGGGACCCTGAGACCCTGAGACACGAAGACACTGAGATCCAGAGACCCAGAAACCCAAAGGCCATGAGAGCCAGGGACCCTGAGACACTGAGACACTGTGACCCTGAGACCCTGAGGCCCTGTGGCCCTGAGACCCAGAGACCCTTAGACGCAGAGACCAAGAGACCCAGAAACCGAGAGACACTGAGACCCTGAGAGACTGAAACACTGAGTCCCAGAGACCCTGAGACCCAGAGCTGAGGAACTGACACACTGACACTCTGAGACTCTGAGACACTGAGACCCAGAGACCCAGAGGCCCTGAGACTCTGAGACACTGAGACCCTGAGACCCTGAGACCCTGAGACACTGAGACACTGAGACCCTGAGACACTGAGACCCTGAGACCCTGAGACACTGAGACCCTGAGACACTGAGGCACTGAGACCCTGAGACACTGAGACCCTGAGACACTGACACACTGAGACCCTGAGACACTGAGACCCTGAGACATTCAGTCCCTGAGACCCTGAGATACAAAGCACTGAGACCCAGAGACTCTGAGACTCTGAGACACTGAGACACTGAGACCCAGAACCCCAGAGACCCTGAGACAGTGTGACACTGAGACCCTGAGACTCAGAGACCCGGACACCCAGTTTCCCAGAGACCCTGAGAAATTGAGACCCTGAAACACCGAGACCCTGAGACACTGAGACACTGAGACCCAGAGGCCCTGAGAACCTGAGACCCTGAGACCCAGAGTCCCTGAGGCCGTGAGACCCTGAGACACAGTGACCAGGAGACCTTGAGGGACTGAGACCCTGAGACCCTGAGACACTGAGACCCTGAATCCCAGAGGCCCTGTGACCCTGAGACAATGAGATACAGAGACCCAGAGGCCCTGAGACCCTGAGACCCTGAGACATAGAGGCCCAGATGCCCTGAGACCCTGAGACCCTGAGACACAGAGACCCATAGACCCTGAGAAACTGAGACATTGAGAATCAGAAACCCAGAGACCCAGAGGACATGAGACAGAGAGACCCCGAGGCCCTGAGAACCTGAGACACTGAGACACTGAGACCCAGAGGCCCTGAGAACCTGAGACCCTGAGGCACTGAGACCTTGAGACCGAGAGGCCCTGAGACCCTGAGAGACAGTGACCCAGAGGCCCTGAGACAGTGAGACACAGAGACCCAGAAGCCCTGAGACCCTGAGACTCAGAGACCCAGAGGCACTGAGACCCTGAGACAATGAGACACAGAGACCCAGAGGCCCTGAGACCCAGAAGGCCTGAGACCCTGAGACATAGAGACCCAAATGCCCTGAGACCGTGAGACCCTGAGACTCTGAGAAACTGAGACCCTGAGACCCAGAGGCCCTAAGACCCTGAGACACTGAGACTCAGAGGCCCTGAGACCCTGAGACACTATGACTCAGAGACCCAGAGACCCAGAGGCCCTGAGACACTGAGACACTGTGACTCAGAGACCCAGAGGCCCTGAGACCCTGAGACTCTGAGACACAGAGACCCAGAGGCCCTGAGACCCTGAGACACAGAGACCCAGAGGCCCTGAGACCCTGAGACACAGAGACCCAGAGACTCTGAGACCCTGAGACCTATCGGCCCTGAGACCCTGAGACCCTGAGGCACTGAGACCCTGAGACCGAGAGGCCCTGAGACAGTGAGACACAGAGACCCAGAGGCCCTGAGACCCTGAGACCCTGAGACACAGAGACCCAGAGGCCCTGAGACCCTGAGACACTGAGACCCTGAGACCGAGAGGCCCTGAGACCCTGAGACGCTGAGACACTGAGATACTGAGACCGTGAGACCCAGAGGGCCTGAGACCCTGAGACCCTGAGACACAGAGACCCAGAGGCCCTGAGACCCTGAGACCCAGAGACCCAGAGACCCAGAGGCCCTGAGACACAGAGACCCCGAGACCCAGAGACCTCTAGGCCTGAGGCACAGAGACCCAGAGGCCCTGAAACCCTGTGACACTGAGACTCAGACACACAGAGACACAGAGGCCCTGAGACACAGAGACCCAGAGGCCCTGAGACCCTGAGACCCTGAGACATAGAGACCCAGAGGCCCTGAGACCCTGAGACACTGAGACTCAGAGACACAGAGATCCAGAGGCCCTGTGACCCTGAGACATTGAGACCCTGAGACACAGAGACCCAGAGGCCCTGAGACCCTGAGACACTGAGACCCTGAGACCGAGAGGCCCTGAGACCCTGAGACCCTGAGACACTGAGATACTGAGACTCAGAGACCCAGAGACCCAGAGGACATGAGACAGAGAGACCCTGAGGCCCTGAGACCCTGAGACCCTGAGACATTGCGACTCAGAAACCCAGAGACCCAAAGGACATGAGACAGAGAGACCCAGAGGCCCTGAGAATCTGAGACACTGAGGCACTGAGACCCTGAGACCCTAAGGCATTGAGACCCTGAGACCGAGAGGCCCTGAGACCCTGAGAGACAGTGACCCAGAGGCCCTGAGACAGTGAGACACAGAGACCCAGAGGCCCTGAGACCCTGAGACACTGAGACTCAGAGACACAGAGACTCAGAGGCCCTGAGACACTGAGACCCTGAGACCCAGAGTCCCTGAGGCCGTGAGACCCTGAGACACAGAGACCCAGAGGCCTTGAGGGACTGAGACCCTGAGACACTGAGACCCTGAATCCCAGAGGCCCTGAGACCCTGAGACAATGAGACACAGAGACCCAGAGACTCTGAGACCAGAGATCCAGAGACCCAGAGACCCTGAAACCCTGAGACACTGAGGCCCTGAGACCCTGAGTCACTGAGACCCAGAGACACTGAGACCCTGAGACACTGAGACCCTGAGACACTGAGACCCTGAGACACTGAGACACTGAGACCCTGAGACACTGAGCCCCAGAGACCCAGAGGCCCTGCGACCCTGAGACACAGAGACCCAGAGGCCCTGAGACCCTGAGACCCAGAGACCCAGAGGACCTGAGACCCTGAGTCACAGAGACCCAGAGGCCCTGAGACCCTGAGACACAGAGACCCAGAGACCCAGAGACCCTGAGACCCTGAGACCGATAGGCCCTGAGACCCTGAGACCGAGATGCCCTGAGACCCTGAGAGACAGTTACCCAGAGACCCTGAGACAGTGAGACACAGAGACCCAGAGGCCCTGAGACCCTGAGACACTGAGACCCAGAGGCCCTGAGACCCTGAGACCCTGAGACACTGAGACACTGAGACTCAGAGACACAGAGACCCAGAGACCCAGAGGCTCTGAGACACTGAGACCCAGAGTCCCTGAGGCCCTGAGACACAGAGACCCGGAGACCGAGAGGCCCTGAGAGACAGTGACCCAGAGGCCCTGAGCCAGTGAGACACAGAGAACCTGAACCCAGAGGACCTGAGATCCTGAGACATAGAGACCCAGGTGCCCTGAGACCCTGAGACACAGAGACCCAGAGGCCCTGAGACCCTGAGACCCTGAGACTCTGAGAACACAGAGACCCTGAGTCCCTGAGACCCAGAGGCCCTGAGACCCTGAGACATAGAGACCCAGATGCCCTGAGACCCTGAGACACAGAGACCCAAATGCCCTGAGACCCTGAGACACAGAGACCCAGAGGCCCTGAGACCCAGAGGCACTGAGGCCCTGAGGCCCTGAGACACTGAGACTCAGAGGCCCTGACACCCTGAGACACTGTGACTCAGAGACCCAGAGACCCAGAGGCACTGAGACACTGAGACACAGTGACTCAGAGGCCCTGAGACCCTGAGACCCTGAGACTCTGAGACACTGAGACCCTGAGTCCCTGAGACCCAGAGGCCCTGAGACCCTGAGACATAGAGACCCAGATGCCCTGAGACCCTGAGACACAGAGACCCAAATGCCCTGAGACCCTGAGACACAGAGACCCAGAGGCCCTGAGACCCTGAGACCCTGAGACTCTGAGACACTGAGACCCTGAGTCCCTGAGACCCAGAGGCCCTGAGACCCTGAGACACTGAGACTCAGAGGCCCTGAGACCCTGAGACACTGTGACTCAGAGACCCAGAGACCCAGAGGCACTGAGACACTGAGACACAGTGACTCAGAGACCGAGAGACCCAGAGGCCCTGAGACCCTGAGACAGAGAAACCCAGAGGCCCTGAGACCCTGAGAACCAGAGACCCAGAGGCCCTAAGACACTGAGACACAGAGACCCAGAGACCCTGATACACTGAGACCCTGAGGCATTGAGAGTCAGAGACCCAGAGACCCTGAGACCCTGAGACACAGAGACCCAGAGGCCCTGAGACACTGAGACACTGAGACCCTGAGACACAGAGGCCCTCAGACCCTGAGAACCTCAGACACTGAGAGATTGAGACTCAGAGACCCAAAGGTCCTGAGACCCTGAGACACAGAGATCCAGAGGCCCTGAGACCCTGAGACACTGAGACCCTGAGACACAGAGGCCCTCAGACCCTGAGAACCTCAGACACTGAGAGATTGAGACTCAGAGACCCAGAGGTCCTGAGGCCCAGAGACCCTGAGACACAGAGACTCAGAGACCCTGAGGGACTGAGACCCTGAGACCTAGAGGCCCTGAGACCCTGACAACCTGAAACCCAGAGGCCCTGAGACCCTGAGACATAGAGACCCAGATGCCCTGAGACCCTGAGACACAGAGACCCAGAGGCCCTGAGACACTGAGACGCTGAGACTCAGAGACCCAGAGACCCACAGGCCCTGAGACCCAGAGGCCCTGAGACCCTGAGACATAGAGACCCAGATGCCCTGAGACCCTGAGACCCTGAGACACTGAGACCCAGATGCCCTGAGACCCTGAGAGACTGAGACTCAGAGACCCAGAGGTCCTGAGACCCTGAGACCCTGAGACACAGAGACCCAGAGACCCTGAGGGACTGAGACCCTGAGACCTAGAGGCCCTGAGACCCTTAGAACCTGAAACCCAGAGGCCCTGAGACCCTGAGACATAGAGACCCAGATGCCCTGAGACCCTGAGACCCTGAGACACAGAGACCCAGAGTCCCTGAGACACTGAGACCCTGAGACTCTGAGACACTGAGTCTCAGAGACACAGAGACCCAGAGGCCCTGAGACCCTGAGACACTGAGACCCAGAGGCCCTGAGACCCTGAGACACAGAGACCCAGAGACCCTGATACACTGAGACCCTGAGACATTGAGAGTCAGAGACCCAGAGACCCTGAGACCCTGAGACACAGAGACCCAGAGGCCCTGAGACCCTGAGACACTGAGACCCTGAGACACAGAGGCCCTGAGAACCTGAGAACCTCAGACACTGAAAGATTGAGACTCAGAGACCCAAAGGTCCTGAGAACCTGAGACACAGAGACCCAGAGACCCTGAGGGACTGAGACCCTGAGACCTAGAGGCCCTGAGACCCTGAGAACCTGAAACCCAGAGGCCCTGAGACCCTGAGACATAGAGACCCAGATGCCCTGAGACCCTGAGACCCTGAAACACAGAGACCCAGAGACCCTGAGACCCTGAGACTCTGAGACACTGAGACCCTGAGTCCCTGTGACCCAGAAGCCCTGAGACCCTGAGACATAGAGACCCAGATGCCCTGAGACCCTGAGACCCTGAGACATTGAGAGTCAGAGACCCAGAGACCCTGAGACACAGAGACCCAGAGGCCCTGAGACCCTGAGACACAGAGACCCAGAGACACAGAGGCCCTGAGACCCTGAGAACCTCAGACACTTAGAGACTGAGACTCAGAGACCCAGAGGTCCTGAGACCCTGAGACCCTGAGACCCTGAGACACTGAGACCCAGATGCCCTGAGACCCTGAGACACAGAGACCCAGAGGCCCTGAGACCCTGAGACCCTGAGACTCTGAGACACTGAGACCCTGTGTCCCTGAGACCCAGAGGCCCTGAGACCCTGAGACACTGAGACACTATGACTCAGAGACCCAGAGACCCAGAGGCCCTGAGACACTGAGACACAGTGACTCAGAGACCCAGAGACCCAGAGGCCCTGAGACCCTGAGACCCTGAGACAGAGAAACCTAGAGGCCCTGAGACCCTGAGACCCAGAGACCCAGAGGCCCTGAGACCCTGAGACACAGAGACCCAGAGACCCTGATACACTGAGACCCTGAGACATTGAGAGTCAGAGACCCAGAGACCCTGAGACACAGAGACCCAGAGGCCCTGAGACCCTGAGACACTGAGACCCTGAGACACAGAGGCCCTCAGACCCTGAGAACCTCAGACACTGAGAGATTGAGACTCAGAGACCCAGAGGTCCTGAGACCCTGAGACCCTGAGACACAGAGACCCAGAGACCCTGAGGGACTGAGACCCTGAGACCTAGAGGCCCTGAGACCCTGAGAACCTGAAACCCAGAGGCCCTGAGACCCTGAGACATAGAGACCCAGATGCCCTGAGACCCTGAGACCCTGAGACACAGAGACCCAGAGGCCCTGAGACACTGAGACGCTGAGACTCTGAGACACTGAGACCCTGAGTCCCTGAGACCCAGAGGCCCTGAGACCCTGAGACATAGAGACCCAGATGCCCTGAGACCCTGAGACCCTGAGACTCTGAGACACTGAGACCCTGTGTCCCTGAGACCCAGAGGCCCTGAGACCCTGAGACACTGAGACTCAGAGGCCCTGAGACCCTGGGACACAGTGACTCAGAGACCCAGAGACCCAGAGGCCCTGAGGCCCTGAGACCCTGAGACAGAGAAACCTAGAGGCCCTGAGACCCTGAGACCCAGAGACCCAGAGGCCCTGAGACCCAGAGACACAGAGACCCAGAGACCCTGATACACTGAGACCCTGAGACATTGAGAGTCAGAGACCCAGAGACCCTGAGACCCTGAGACACAGAGACCCAGAGGCCCTGAGACCCTGAGACACTGAGACCCTGAGACACAGAGGCCCTGAGACCCTGAGAACCTCAGACACTGAAAGATTGAGACTCAGAGACCCAAAGGTCCTGAGACCCTGAGACACAGAGACCCAGAGACCCTGAGGGACTGAGACCCTGAGACCTAGAGGCCCTGAGACCCTGAGAACCTGAAACCAAGAGGCCCTGAGACCCTGAGACATAGAGACCCAGATGCCCTGAGACCCTGAGACCCTGAGACACAGAGACCCAGAGGCCCTGAGACACTGAGACGCTGAGACTCTGAGACACTGAGACCCTGAGTCCCTGAGACCCAGAGGCCCTGAGACCCTGAGACATAGAGACCCAGATGCCCTGAGACCCTGAGACCCTGAGACCCTGAGACACTGAGACCCAGATGCCCTGAGACCCTGAGACACAGAGACCCAGAGGCCCTGAGACCCTGAGACCCTGAGACTCTGAGACACTGAGACCCTGTGTCCCTGAGACCCAGAGGCCCTGAGACCCTGAGACACTGAGACACTATGACTCAGAGACCCAGAGACCCAGAGGCCCTGAGACACTGAGACACAGTGACTCAGAGACCCAGAGACCCAGAGGCCCTGAGACACTGAGACACTGTGACTCAGAGACCCAGAGACCCAGAGGCCCTGAGACACTGAGACACAGTGACTCAGAGACTCAGAGACCCAGAGGCCCTGAGACCCTGAGACCCTGAGACAGAGAAACCTAGATGCCCTGAGACCCTGAGACCCAGAGACCCAGAGGCCCTGAGACCCTGAGACCCAGATACCCTGATACACTGAGACCCTGAGACATTGAGAGTCAGAGACCCAGAGACCCTGAGACACAGAGACCCAGAGGCCCTGAGACCCTGAGACACTGAGACCCTGAGACACAGAGGCCCTCAGACCCTGAGAACCTCAGACACTGAGAGATTGAGACTCAGAGACGCAGAGGTCCTGAGACCCTGAGACCCTGAGACACAGAGACCCAGAGACCCTGAGGGACTGAGACCCTGAGACCTAGAGGCCCTGAGACCCTGAGAACCTGAAACCCAGAGGCCCTGAGACCCTGAGACATAGAGACCCAGATGCCCTGAGACCCTGAGACCCAGAAACCCAGAGGACCTTAGACCCTGAGACCCTGAGACACTGAGACATTGAGACTCAGAAACCCGGAGACCCAGAGGACATGAGACAGAGAGACCCAGAGGCCCTGAGAACCTGAGACACTGAGACACTGAGACCCTGAGTCCCTGAGACCCAGAGGCCGTGAGACCCTGAGACACTGAGACTCAGAGGCCCTGAGACCCTGAGACCCTGAGACACAGAGACACAGAGACCCAGAGGCCCTGAGACCCTGAGACCCAGAGACCCAGAGGCCCTGAGACACAGAGACCCAGAGACCCTGAGACCCAGAGACCTATAGGCCTGAGACACAGAGACCCAGAGGCCCTGAGACCCTGAGACCCAGAGACCCAGAGGACCTGAGACCCTGAGTCACAGAGACCCAGAGTCCCTGAGACCCTGAGACACAGAGACCCAGAGACCCAGAGACCCTGAGACCTATAGGCCCTGAGACCCTGAGACCGAGAGGCCCTGAGACCCTGAGAGACAGTTACCCAGAGGCCCTGAGACAGTGAGACACAGAGACCCAGAGGCCCTGAGACCCTGAGACACTGAGACCCAGAGGCCCTGAGACCCTGAGACACTGAGACACTGAGACTCAGAGACACAGAGACCCAGAGACCCAGAGGCTCTGAGACACTGAGACCCAGAGTCCCTGAGGCCATGAGACCCTGGGACACTGAGACCCAGAGGCCCTGAGACCCTGAGACACTGACACCCTGAGGCCCTGAGGCCCTGAGACACAGAGACCCGGAGACCGAGAGGCCCTGAGAGACAGTGACCCAGAGGCCCTGAGCCAGTGAGACACAGAGACCCAGAGACCAGAGACCAGGGACCCAGAGACCCTGAGACCCAAAGGCCCTGAGACCCTGAGACTCAGAGACCCAGAGGCACTGAGACCCTGAGACAGTGAGACACAGAGACCCAGAGGCCCTGAGACCCTGAGACACAGAGACCAAGAGGCCCTGAGACACTGAGACCCTGAGACTCTGAGACTCAGAGGCCCTGAGACCCTGAGGCACAGAGACCCTGAGACCCAGAGGCCCTGAGACCCTGAGACACTGCGACTCAGAGGCCCTGAGGCCCTGGGACACTGTGACTCAGAGACGCAGAGACCCTGAGACCCTGAGACAGAGAAACCCAGAGCCCTGAGACCCTGAGACACAGAGACCCAGAGACCCTGATACACTGAGACCCTGAGACATTGAGAGTCAGAGACCCAGAGACCCTGAGACCCTGAGACACAGAGACCCAGAGGCCCTGAGACACTGAGACCCTGAGACCCAGAGGCCCTGAGACCCTGAGACACTGAGACCCTGAGACACAGAGGCCCTCAGACCCTGAGAACCTCAGACACTGAGAGATTGAGACTCAGAGACCCAGAGGTCCTGAGACCCTGAGACCCTGAGACACAGAGACCCAGAGACCCTGAGGGACTGAGACCCTGAGACCTAGAGGCCCTGAGACCCTGAGAACCTGAAACCCAGAGGCCCTGAGACCCTGAGACCCTGAGACATAGAGACCCAGATGCCCTGAGACCCTGAGACACAGAGACCCAGAGGCCCTGAGACACTGAGACGCTGAGACTCTGAGACACTGAGACCCTGAGACCCTGAGACCCAGAGGCCCTGAGACCCTGAGACATAGAGACCCAGATGCCCTGAGACCCTGAGACCCAGAGACACTGAGACCCAGATGCCCTGAGACCCTGAGACACAGAGACCCAGAGTCCCTGAGACACTGAGACCCTGAGACTCTGAGACACTGAGTCTCAGAGACACAGAGACCCAGAGGCCCTGAGACCCAGAGACACAGAGACCCAGAGGCCCTGAGACCCTGAGACACAGAGACCAAGAGACCCTGATACACTGAGACCCTGAGACATTGAGAGTCAGAGACCCAGAGACCCTGAGACCCTGAGACACAGAGACCCAGAGGCCCTGAGACCCTGAGACACTGAGACCCTGAGACATAGAGGCCCTGAGACCCTGAGAACCTCAGACACTGAAAGATTGAGACTCAGAGACCCAAAGGTCCTGAGACCCTGAGACACTGTGACTCAGAGACCCAGACACCCAGAGGCCCTGAGACACTGAGACACAGTGACTCAGAGACCCAGAGACCCAGAGGCCCTGAGACCCTGAGACCCAGAGACAGAGAAACCTAGAGGCCCTGAGACCCTGAGACCCAGAAACCCAGAGGCCCTGAGACCCTGAGACACAGAGACCCAGAGACCCTGATACACTGAGACCCTGAGACATTGAGAGTCAGAGACCCAGAGACCCTGAGACACAGAGACCCAGAGGCCCTGAGACCCTGAGACACTGAGACCCTGAGACACAGAGGCCCTCAGACCCTGAGAACCTCAGACACTGAGAGATTGAGACTCAGAGACCCAGAGGTCCTGAGACCCTGAGACCCTGAGACACAGAGACCCAGAGACCCTGAGGGACTGAGACCCTGAGACCTAGAGGCCCTGAGACCATGAGAACCTGAAACCCAGAGGCCCTGAGACCCTGAGACATAGAGACCCAGATGCCCTGAGACCCTGAGACCCTGAGACACAGAGACCCAGAGGCCCTGAGACACTGAGACGCTGAGACTCTGAGACACTGAGACCCTGAGTCCCTGAGACCCAGAGGCCCTGAGACCCTGAGACATAGAGACCCAGATGCCCTGAGACCCTGAGACACTGAGACCCAGATGCCCTGAGACCCTGAGACACAGAGACCCAGAGGCCCTGAGACCCTGAGACCCTGAGACTATGAGACACTGAGACCCTGTGTCCCTGAGACCCAGAGGCCCTGAGACCCTGAGACACTGAGACACTGTGACTCAGAGACCCAGAGACCCAGAGGCCCTGAGACACTGAGACACAGTGACTCAGAGACCCAGAGACCCAGAGGCCCTGAGGCCCTGAGACCCTGAGACAGAGAAACCTAGAGGCCCTGAGACCCTGAGACCCAGAGACCCAGAGGCCCTGAGACCCTGAGACACAGAGACCCAGAGACCCTGATACACTGAGACCCTGAGACATTGAGAGTCAGAGACCCAGAGACCCTGAGACACAGAGACCCAGAGGCCCTGAGACCCTGAGACACTGAGACCCTGAGACACAGAGGCCCACAGACCCTGAGAACCTCAGACACTGAGAGATTGAGACTCAGAGACCCAGAGGTCCTGAGACCCTGAGACCCTGAGACACAGAGACCCAGAGACCCTGAGGGACTGAGACCCTGAGACCTAGAGGCCCTGAGACCCTGAGAACCTGAAACCCAGAGGCCCTGAGACCCTGAGACATAGAGACCCAGATGCCCTGAGACCATGAGACCCTGAGACACAGAGATCCAGAGGCCCTGAGACCCTGAGACCCTGAGACTCTGAGACACTGAGACCCTGAGTCCCTGAGACCCAGAGGCCCTGAGACCCTAGACACTGAGACACTGAGACTCAGAGACACAGAGGCCCAGAGGCCCTGAGACACTGAGACCCTGAGACCCAGAGTCCCTGAGGCCGTGAGACCCTGAGACACAGAGACCAAGAGGCCTTGAGGGACTGAGACCCTGAGACCCTGAGACATAGAGACCCAGATGCCCTGAGACCCAGAGACCCTGAGACACTGAGACATTGAGAATCAGAAACCCAGAGACCCAGAGGACATGAGACAGAGAGACCCAGAGGCCCTGAGACCCTGAGACACTGAGAAATTGAGACCCAGAAACCCAGAGGCCCTTAGACCCTGAGACCCTGAGACACTGAGACATTGAGACTCAGAAACCCGGAGACCCAGAGGACATGAGACAGAGAGACCCAGAGGCCCTGAGAACCTGAGACACTGAGACACTGAGACCCTGAGTCCCTGAGACCCAGAGGCCGTGAGACCCTGAGACACTGAGACTCAGAGGCCCTGAGACCCTGAGACCCTGAGACACAGAGACACAGAGACCCAGAGGCCCTGAGACCCTGAGACCCAGAGACCCAGAGGCCCTGAGACACAGAGACCCAGAGACCCTGAGACCCAGAGACCTATAGGCCTGAGACACAGAGACCCAGAGGCCCTGAGACCCTGAGACCCAGAGACCCAGAGGACCTGAGACCCTGAGTCACAGAGACCCAGAGTCCCTGAGACCCTGAGACACAGAGACCCAGAGACCCAGAGACCCTGAGACCTATAGGCCCTGAGACCCTGAGACCGAGAGGCCCTGAGACCCTGAGAGACAGTTACCCAGAGGCCCTGAGACAGTGAGACACAGAGACCCAGAGGCCCTGAGACCCTGAGACCCTGAGACACTGAGACCCAGAGGCCCTGAGACCCTGAGACACTGAGACACTGAGACTCAGAGACACAGAGACCCAGAGACCCAGAGGCTCTGAGACACTGAGACCCAGAGTCCCTGAGGCCATGAGACCCTGGGACACTGAGACCCAGAGGCCCTGAGACCCTGAGACACTGACACTCTGAGGCCCTGAGGCCCTGAGACACAGAGACCCGGAGACCGAGAGGCCCTGAGAGACAGTGACCCAGAGGCCCTGAGCCAGTGAGACACAGAGACCCAGAGACCAGAGACCAGAGACCCAGAGACCCTGAGACCCAAAGGCCCTGAGACCCTGAGACTCAGAGACCCAGAGGCACTGAGACCCTGAGACAGTGAGACACAGAGACCCAGAGGCCCTGAGACCCTGAGACACAGAGACCCAGAGGCCCTGATACACTGAGACCCTGAGACTCTGAGACTCAGAGGCCCTGAGACCCTGAGACACAGAGACCCTGAGACCCAGAGGCCCTGAGACCCTGAGACACTGCGACTCAGAGGCCCTGAGGCCCTGGGACACTGTGACTCAGAGACCCAGAGACCCTGAGACCCTGAGACAGAGAAACCCAGAGCCCTGAGACCCTGAGACACAGAGACCCAGAGACCCTGATACACTGAGACCCTGAGACATTGAGAGTCAGAGACCCAGAGACCCTGAGACCCTGAGACACAGAGACCCAGAGGCCCTGAGACCCTGAGACACTGAGACCCTGAGACCCAGAGGCCCTGAGACCCTGAGACACTGAGACCCTGAGACACAGAGGCCCTCAGACCCTGAGAACCTCAGACACTGAGAGATTGAGACTCAGAGACCCAGAGGTCCTGAGACCCTGAGACCCTGAGACACAGAGACCCAGAGACCCTGAAGGACTGAGACCCTGAGACCTAGAGGCCCTGAGACCCTGAGAACCTGAAACCCAGAGGCCCTGAGACCCTGAGACATAGAGACCCAGATGCCCTGACACCCTGAGACCCTGAGACACAGAGACCCAGAGGCCCTGAGACACTGAGACGCTGAGACTCTGAGACACTGAGACCCTGAGTCCCTGAGACCCAGAGGCCCTGAGACCCTGAGACATAGAGACCCAGATGCCCTGAGACCCTGAGACCCTGAGACACTGAGACCCAGATGCCCTGAGACCCTGAGACACAGAGACCCAGAGGCCCTGAGACCCTGAGACACTGAGACTCTGAGACACTGAGACCCTGTGTCCCTGAGACCCAGAGGCCTTGAGACCCTGAGACACTGAGACACTGTGACTCAGAGACCCAGAGACCCAGAGGCCCTGAGACACTGAGACACAGTGACTCAGAGACCCAGAGGCCCTGAGACCCTGAGACCCTGAGACAGAGAAACCTAGAGGCCCTGAGACCCTGAGACCCAGAGACCCAGAGGCCCTGAGACCCTGAGACACAGAGACCCAGAGACCCTGATACACTGAGACCCTGAGACATTGAGAGTCAGAGACCCAGAGACCCTGAGACCCTGAGACACAGAGACCCAGAGGCCCTGAGACCCTGAGACACTGAGACCCTGAGACACAGAGGCCCTGAGACCCTGAGAACCTCAGACACTGAAAGATTGAGACTCAGAGACCCAAAGGTCCTGAGACCCTGAGACACAGAGACCCAGAGACCCTGAGGGACTGAGACCCTGAGACCTAGAGGCCCTGAGACCCTGAGAACCTGAAACCAAGAGGCCCTGAGACCCTGAGACATAGAGACCCAGAGGCCCTGAGACCCTGAGACCCTGAGACCCTGAGACACAGAGACCCAGAGGCCCTGAGACACTGAGACGCTGAGACTCTGAGACACTGAGACCCTGAGTCCCTGAGACCCAGAGGCCCTGAGACCCTGAGACATAGAGACCCAGATGCCCTGAGACCCTGAGACCCTGAGACACAGAGACCCAGATGCCCTGAGACCCTGAGACACAGAGACCCAGAGGCCCTGAGACCCTGAGACCCTGAGACTCTGAGACACTGAGACCCTGTGTCCCTGAGACCCAGAGGCCCTGAGACCCTGAGAACCTCAGACACTGAAAGATTGAGACTCAGAGACCCAAAGGTCCTGAGACCCTGAGACACTGTGACTCAGAGACCCAGACACCCAGAGGCCCTGAGACACTGAGACACAGTGACTCAGAGACCCAGAGACCCAGAGGCCCTGAGACCCTGAGACCCTGAGACAGAGAAACCTAGAGGCCCTGAGACCCTGAGACCCAGAGACCCAGAGGCCCTGAGACCCTGAGACACAGAGACCCAGAGACCCTGATACACTGAGACCCTGAGACATTGAGAGTCAGAGACCCAGAGACCCTGAGACACAGAGACCCAGAGGCCCTGAGACCCTGAGACACTGAGACCCTGAGACACAGAGGCCCTCAGACCCTGAGAACCTCAGACACTGAGAGATTGAGACTCAGAGACCCAGAGGTCCTGAGACCCTGAGACCCTGAGACACAGAGACCCAGAGACCCTGAGGGACTGAGACCCTGAGACCTAGAGGCCCTGAGACCATGAGAACCTGAAACCCAGAGGCCCTGAGACCCTGAGACATAGAGACCCAGATGCCCTGAGACCCTGAGACCCTGAGACACAGAGACCCAGAGGCCCTGAGACACTGAGACACAGTGACTCAGAGACCCAGAGACCCAGAGGCCCTGAGACCCTGAGACCCTGAGACAGAGAAACCTAGAGGCCCTGAGACCCTGAGACCCAGAGACCCAGAGGCCCTGATACACTGAGACCCTGAGACATTGAGAGTCAGAGACCCAGAGACCCTGAGACACAGAGACCCAGAGGCCCTGAGACCCTGAGACACTGAGACCCTGAGACACAGAGGCCCTCAGACCCTGAGAACCTCAGACACTGAGAGATTGAGACTCAGAGACCCAGAGGTCCTGAGACCCTGAGACTCTGAGACACAGAGACCCAGAGACCCTGAGGGACTGAGACCCTGAGACCTAGAGGCCCTGAGACCCTGAGAACCTGAAACCCAGAGGCCCTGAGACCCTGAGACATAGAGACCCAGATGCCCTGAGACCCTGAGACCCTGAGACACAGAGACCCAGAGGCCCTGAGACACTGAGACGCTGAGACTCTGAGACACTGAGACCCTGAGTCCCTGAGACCCAGAGGCCCTGAGACCCTGAGACATAGAGACCCAGATGCCCTGAGACCCTGAGACCCTGAGACACTGAGACCCAGATGCCCTGAGACCCTGAGACACAGAGACCCAGAGGCCCTGAGACCCTGAGACCCTGAGACTCTGAGACACTGAGACCCTGTGTCCCTGAGACCCAGAGGCCCTGAGACCCTGAGACACTGAGACACTGTGACTCAGAGACCTAGAGACCCAGAGGCCCTTAGACACTGAGACACAGTGACTCAGAGACCCAGAGACCCAGAGGCCCTGAGGCCCTGAGACCCTGAGACAGAGAAACCTAGAGGCCCTGAGACCCTGAGACCCAGAGACCCAGAGGCCCTGAGACCCTGAGACACAGAGACCCAGAGACCCTGATACACTGAGACCCTGAGACATTGAGAGTCAGAGACCCAGAGACCCTGAGACACAGAGACCCAGAGGCCCTGAGACCCTGAGACACTGAGACCCTGAGACACAGAGGCCCTCAGACCCTGAGAACCTCAGACACTGAGAGATTGAGACTCAGAGACCCAGAGGTCCTGAGACCCTGAGACCCTGAGACACAGAGACCCAGAGACCCTGAGGGACTGAGACCCTGAGACCTAGAGGCCCTGAGACCCTGAGAACCTGAAACCCAGAGGCCCTGAGACCCTGAGACATAGAGACCCAGATGCCCTGAGACCATGAGACCCTGAGACACAGAGATCCAGAGGCCCTGAGACCCTGAGACCCTGAGACTCTGAGACACTGAGACCCTGAGTCCCTGAGACCCAGAGGCCCTGAGACCCTAGACACTGAGACACTGAGACTCAGAGACACAGAGGCCCAGAGGCCCTGAGACACTGAGACCCTGAGTCCCAGAGTCCCTGAGGCCGTGAGACCCTGAGACACAGAGACCCAGAGGCCTTGAGGGACTGAGACCCTGAGACCCTGAGACATAGAGACCCAGATGCCCTGAGACCCAGAGACCCTGAGACACTGAGACATTGAGAATCAGAAACCCAGAGACCCAGAGGACATGAGACAGAGAGACCCAGAGGCCCTGAGACCCTGAGACACTGAGAAATTGAGACCCAGAAACCCAGAGGCCCTTAGACCCTGAGACCCTGAGACACTGAGACATTGAGACTCAGAAACCCGGAGACCCAGAGGACATGAGACAGAGAGACCCAGAGGCCCTGAGAACCTGAGACACTGAGACACTGAGACCCTGAGTCCCTGAGACCCAGAGGCCGTGAGACCCTGAGACACTGAGACTCATAGGCCCTGAGACCCTGAGACCCTGAGACACAGAGACACAGAGACCCAGAGGCCCTGAGACCCTGAGACCCAGAGACCCAGAGGCCCTGAGACACAGAGACCCAGAGACCCTGAGACCCAGAGACCTATAGGCCTGAGACACAGAGACCCAGAGGCCCTGAGACCCTGAGACCCAGAGACCCAGAGGACCTGAGACCCTGAGTCACAGAGACCCAGAGGCCCTGAGACCCTGAGACACAGAGACCCAGAGACCCAGAGACCCTGAGACCTATAGGCCCTGAGACCCTGAGACCTATAGGCCCTGAGACCCTGAGACCGAGAGGCCCTGAGACCCTGAGAGACAGTTACCCAGAGGCCCTGAGACAGTGAGACACAGAGACCCAGAGGCCCTGAGACCCTGAGACACTGAGACCCAGAGGCCCTGAGACCCTGAGACACTGAGACACTGAGACTCAGAGACACAGAGACCCAGAGACCCAGAGGCTCTGAGACACTGAGACCCAGAGTCCCTGAGGCCATGAGACCCTGGGACACTGAGACCCAGAGGCCCTGAGACCCTGAGACACTGACACCCTGAGGCCCTGAGGCCCTGAGACACAGAGACCCGGAGACCGAGAGGCCCTGAGAGACAGTGACCCAGAGGCCCTGAGCCAGTGAGACACAGAGACCCAGAGACCAGAGACCAGAGACCCAGAGACCCTGAGACCCAAAGGTCCTGAGACCCTGAGACTCAGAGACCCAGAGGCACTGAGACCCTGAGACAGTGAGACACAGAGACCCAGAGGCCCTGAGACCCTGAGACACAGAGACCCAGAGGCCCTGATACACTGAGACCCTGAGACTCTGAGACTCAGAGGCCCTGAGACCCTGAGACACAGAGACCCTGAGACCCAGAGGCCCTGAGACCCTGAGACACTGCGACTCAGAGGCCCTGAGGCCCTGGGACACTGTGACTCAGAGACCCAGAGACCCTGAGACCCTGAGACAGAGAAACCCAGAGCCCTGAGACCCTGAGACACAGAGACCCAGAGACCCTGATACACTGAGACCCTGAGACATTGAGAGTCAGAGACCCAGAGACCCTGAGACCCTGAGACACAGAGACCCAGAGGCCCTGAGACCCTGAGACACTGAGACCCTGAGACCCAGAGGGCCTGAGACCCTGAGACACTGAGACCCTGAGACACAGAGGCCCTCAGACCCTGAGAACCTCAGACACTGAGAGATTGAGACTCAGAGACCCAGAGGTCCTGAGACCCTGAGACCCTGAGACACAGAGACCCAGAGACCCTGAGGCCCTGAGACCCTGAGACCCAGAGACCCAGAGGCCCTGAGACCCTGAGACACAGAGACCCAGAGACCCTGATACACTGAGACCCTGAGACATTGAGAGTCAGAGACCCAGAGACCCTGAGACCCTGAGACACAGAGACCCAGAGGCCCTGAGACCCTGAGACACTGAGACCCTGAGACACAGAGGCCCTGAGACCCTGAGAACCTCAGACACTGAAAGATTGAGACTCAGAGACCCAAAGGTCCTGACACCCTGTGACACAGAGACCCAGAGACCCTGAGGGACTGAGACCCTGAGACCTAGAGGCCCTGAGACCCTGAGAACCTGAAACCAAGAGGCCCTGAGACCCTGAGACATAGAGACCCAGATGCCCTGAGACCCTGAGACCCTGAGACACAGAGACCCAGAGGCCCTGAGACACTGAGACGCTGAGACTCTGAGACACTGAGACCCTGAGTCCCTGAGACCCAGAGGCCCTGAGACCCTGAGACATAGAGACCCAGATGCCCTGAGACCCTGAGACCCTGAGACACTGAGACCCAGATGCCCTGAGACCCTGAGACACAGAGACCCAGAGGCCCTGAGACCCTGAGACCCTGAGACTCTGAGACACTGAGACCCTGTGTCCCTGAGACCCAGAGGCCCTGAGACCCTGAGAACCTCAGACACTGAAAGATTGAGACTCAGAGACCCAAAGGTCCTGAGACCCTGAGACACTGTGACTCAGAGACCCAGACACCCAGAGGCCCTGAGACACTGAGACACAGTTACTCAGAGACCCAGAGACCCAGAGGCCCTGAGACCCTGAGACCCTGAGACAGAGAAACCTAGAGGCCCTGAGACCCTGAGACCCAGAGACCCAGAGGCCCTGAGACCCTGAGACACAGAGACCCAGAGACCCTGATACACTGAGACCCTGAGACATTGAGAGTCAGAGACCCTGAGACCCTGAGACCCAGAGGCCCTGAGACCCTGAGACACTGAGACCCTGAGACACAGAGGCCCTCAGACCCTGAGACACTGAGACTCAGAGACACAGAGACCCAGAGACCCAGAGGCTCTGAGACACTGAAACCCAGAGTCCCTGAGGCCATGAGACCCTGGGACACTGAGACCCAGAGGCCCTGAGACCCTGAGACACTGACACCCTGAGGCCCTGAGACACAGAGACCCAGAGGCCCTGAGACACTGAGACGCTGAGACTCTGAGACACTGAGACCCTGAGTCCCTGAGACCCAGAGGCCCTGAGACCCTGAGACATAGAGACCCAGATGCCCTGAGACCCTGAGACCCTGAGACACTGAGACCCAGATGCCCTGAGACCCTGAGACACAGAGACCCAGAGGCCCTGAGACCCTGAGACCCTGAGACTCTGAGACACTGAGACCCTGTGTCCCTGAGACCCAGAGGCCCTGAGACCCTGAGACACTGAGACACTGTGACTCAGAGACCCAGAGACCCAGAGGCCCTGAGACACTGAGACACAGTGACTCAGAGACCCAGAGACCCAGAGGCCATGAGACCCTGAGACCCTGAGACAGAGAAACCTAGAGGCCCTGAGACCCTGAGACCCAGAGACCCAGAGGCCCTAAGACCCTGAGACACAGAGACCCTGATACACTGAGACCCTGAGACATTGAGAGTCAGAGACCCAGAGACCCTGAGACCCTGAGACACTGAGACCCTGAGACACAGAGGCCCTGAGACCCTGAGACACTGAGACCCTGAGACACAGAGGCCCTGAGACCCTGAGAACCTCAGACACTGAAAGATTGAGACTCAGAGACCCAAAGGTCCTGAGACCCTGAGACACAGAGACCCAGAGACCCTGAGGGACTGAGACCCTGAGACCTAGAGGCCCTGAGACCCTGAGAACCTGAAACCAAGAGGCCCTGAGACCCTGAGACACAGAGACCCAGAGGCCCTGAGACACTGAGACGCTGAGACTCTGAGACACTGAGACCCTGAGTCCCTGAGACCCAGAGGCCCTGAGACCCTGAGACATAGAGACCCAGATGCCCTGAGACCCTGAGACCCTGAGACACTGAGACCCAGATGCCCTGAGACCCTGAGACACAGAGACCCAGAGGCCCTGAGACCCTGAGAACCTGAGACTCTGAGACACTGAGACCCTGTGTCCCTGAGACCCAGAGGCCCTGAGACCCTGAGAACCTCAGACACTGAAAGATTGAGACTCAGAGACCCAAAGGTCCTGAGACCCTGAGACACTGAGACACTGTGACTCAGAGACCCAGACACCCAGAGGCCCTGAGACACTGAGACACAGTGACTCAGAGACCCAGAGACCCAGAGGCCCTGAGACCCTGAGACCCTGAGACAGAGAAACCCAGAGGCCCTGAGACCCTGAGACCCAGAGACCCAGAGGCCCTGAGACCCTGAGACACAGAGACCCAGAGACCCTGATACACTGAGACCCTGAGACATTGAGAGTCAGAGACCCAGAGACCCTGAGACACAGAGACCCAGAGGCCCTGAGACCCTGAGACACTGAGACCCTGAGACACAGAGGCCCTCAGACCCTGAGAACCTCAGACACTGAGAGATTGAGACTCAGAGACCCAGAGGTCCTGAGACCCTGAGACCCTGAGACACAGAGACCCAGAGACCCTGAGGGACTGAGACCCTGAGACCTAGAGGCCCTGAGACCATGAGAACCTGAAACCCAGAGGCCCTGAGACCCTGAGACATAGAGACCCAGATGCCCTGAGACCCTGAGACCCTGAGACACAGAGACCCAGAGGCCCTGAGACACTGAGACGCTGAGACTCTGAGACACTGAGACCCTGAGTCCCTGAGACCCAGAGGCCCTGAGACCCTGAGACATAGAGACCCAGATGCCCTGAGACCCTGAGACCCTGAGACACTGAGACCCAGATGCCCTGAGACCCTGAGACACAGAGACCCAGAAGCCCTGAGACCCTGAGACCCTGAGACTCTGAGACACTGAGACCCTGTGTCCCTGAGACCCAGAGGCCCTGAGACCCTGAGACACTGAGACACTATGACTCAGAGACCCAGAGACCCAGAGGCCCTGAGACACTGAGACACAGTGACTCAGAGACCCAGAGACCCAGAGGCCCTGAGACCCTGAGACCCTGAGACAGAGAAACTTAGAGGCCCTGAGACCCTGAGACCCAGAGACCCAGAGGCCCTGAGACCCTGAGACACAGAGACCCAGAGACCCTGATACACTGAGACCCTGAGGCATTGAGAGTCAGAGACCCAGAGACCCTGAGACACAGAGACCCAGAGGCCCCGAGACCCTGAGACACTGAGACCCTGAGACATAGAGGCCCTCAGACCCTGAGAACCTCAGACACTGAGAGATTGAGACTCAGAGACCCAGAGGTCTTGAGACCCTGAGACCCTGAGACACAGAGACCCAGAGACCCTGAGGGACTGAGACCCTGAGACCTAGAGGCCCTGAGACCCTGAGAACCTGAAACCCAGAGGCCCTGAGACCCTGAGACATAGAGACCCAGATGCCCTGAGACCCTGAGACCCTGAGACACAGAGACCCAGAGGCCCTGAGACACTGAGACGCTGAGACTCTGAGACACTGAGACCCTGAGTCCCTGAGACCCAGAGGCCCTGAGACCCTGAGACATAGAGACCCAGATGCCCTGAGACCCTGAGACCCTGAGACACTGAGACCCAGATGCCCTGAGACCCTGAGACACAGAGACCCAGAGGCCCTGAGACCCTGAGACCCTGAGACTCTGAGACACTGAGACCCTGTGTCCCTGAGACCCAGAGGCCCTGAGACCCTGAGACACTGAGACACTGTGACTCAGAGACCCAGAGACCCAGAGGCCCTGAGACACTGAGACACAGTGACTCAGAGACCCAGAGACCCAGAGGCCCTGAGACCCTGAGACCCTGAGACAGAGAAACCTAGAGGCCCTGAGACCCTGAGACCCAGAGACCCAGAGGCCCTGAGACCCTGAGACACAGAGACCCAGAGACCCTGATACACTGAGACCCTGAGACATTGAGAGTCAGAGACCCAGAGACCCTGAGACCCTGAGACACAGAGACCCAGAGGCCCTGAGACCCTGAGACACTGAGACCCTGAGACACAGAGGCCCTGAGACCCTGAGAACCTCAGACACTGAAAGATTGAGACTCAGAGACCCAAAGGTCCTGAGACCCTGAGACACAGAGACCCAGAGACCCTGAGGGACTGAGACCCTGAGACCTAGAGGCCCTGAGACCCTGAGAACCTGAAACCAAGAGGCCCTGAGACCCTGAGACATAGAGACCCAGATGCCCTGAGACCCTGAGACCCTGAGACACAGAGACCCAGAGGCCCTGAGACACTGAGACCCTGAGACACAGAGACCCAGAGGCCCTGAGACACTGAGACTCTGAGACACTGAGACCCTGAGTCCCTGAGACCCAGAGGCCCTGAGACCCTGAGACATAGAGACCCAGATGCCCTGAGACCCTGAGACCCTGAGACACTGAGACCCAGATGCCCTGAAACCCTGAGACACAGAGACCCAGAGGCCCTGAGACCCTGAGACCCTGAGACTCTGAGACACTGAGACCCTGTGTCCCTGAGACCCAGAGGCCCTGAGACCCTGAGACACTGAGACACTGTGACTCAGAGACCCAGAGACCCAGAGGCCCTGAGACCCTGAGACCCTGAGACAGAGAAACCTAGAGGCCCTGAGACCCTGAGACCCTGAGACCCAGAGACCCAGAGGCCCTGAGCCCCTGAGACACAGAGACCCAGAGACCCTGATACACTGAGACCCTGAGACATTGAGAGTCAGAGACCCAGAGACCCTGAGACACAGAGACCCAGAGGCCCTGAGACCCTGAGACACTGAGACCCTGAGACACAGAGGCCCTCAGACCCTGAGAACCTCAGACACTGAGAGATTGAGACTCAGAGACCCAAAGGTCCTGAGACCCTGAGACCCTGAGACACAGAGACCCTGAGGGACTGAGACCCTGAGACCTAGAGGCCCTGAGACCCTGAGAACCTGAAACCCAGAGGCCCTGAGACCCTGAGACATAGAGACCCAGATGCCCTGAGACCATGAGACCCTGAGACACAGAGACCCAGAGGCCCTGAGACCCTGAGACCCTGAGACTCTGAGACACTGAGACCCTGAGTCCCTGAGACCCAGAGGCCCTGAGACCCTAGACACTGAGACACTGAGACTCAGAGACACAGAGGCCCAGAGGCCCTGAGACACTGAGACCCTGAGACCCAGAGTCCCTGAGGCCGTGAGACCCTGAGACACAGAGACCCAGAGGCCTTGAGGGACTGAGACCCTGAGACCCTGAGACATAGAGACCCAGATGCCCTGAGACCCAGAGACCCTGAGACACTGAGACATTGAGAATCAGAAACCCAGAGACCCAGAGGACATGAGACAGAGAGACCCAGAGGCCCTGAGACCCTGAGACACTGAGAAATTGAGACCCAGAAACCCAGAGGCCCTGAGACCCTGAGACACTGAGACATTGAGACTCAGAAACCCGGAGACCCAGAGGACATGAGACAGAGAGACCCAGAGGCCCTGAGAACCTGAGACACTGAGACACTGAGACCCTGAGTCCCTGAGACCCAGAGGCCGTGAGACCCTGAGACACTGAGACTCAGAGGCCCTGAGACCCTGAGACCCTGAGACACAGAGACACAGAGACCCAGAGGCCCTGAGACCCTGAGACCCAGAGACCCAGAGGCCCTGAGACACAGAGACCCAGAGACCCTGAGACCCAGAGACCTATAGGCCTGAGACACAGAGACCCAGAGGCCCTGAGACCCTGAGACCCAGAGACCCAGAGGACCTGAGACCCTGAGTCACAGAGACCCAGAGGCCCTGAGACCCTGAGACACAGAGACCCAGAGACCCAGAGACCCTGAGACCCTGAGACCTATAGGCCCTGAGACCCTGAGACCGAGAGGCCCTGAGACCCTGAGAGACAGTTACCCAGAGGCCCTGAGACAGTGAGACACAGAGACCCAGAGGCCCTGAGACCCTGAGACACTGAGACCCAGAGGCCCTGAGACCCTGAGACCCTGAGACACTGAGACACTGAGACTCAGAGACACAGAGACCCAGAGACCCAGAGGCTCTGAGACACTGAGACCCAGAGTCCCTGAGGCCATGAGACCCTGGGACACTGAGACCCAGAGGCCCTGAGACCCTGAGACACTGACACCCTGAGGCCCTGAGACACAGAGACCCGGAGACCGAGAGGCCCTGAGAGACAGTGACCCAGAGGCCCTGAGCCAGTGAGACACAGAGACCCAGAGACCAGAGACCAGAGACCCAGAGACCCTGAGACCCAAAGGTCCTGAGACCCTGAGACTCAGAGACCCAGAGGCACTGAGACCCTGAGACAGTGAGACACAGAGACCCAGAGGCCCTGAGACCCTGAGACACAGAGACCCAGAGGCCCTGAGACACTGAGACCCTGAGACTCTGAGACTCAGAGGCCCTGAGACCCTGAGACACAGAGACCCTGAGACCCAGAGGCCCTGAGACCCTGAGACACTGCGACTCAGAGGCCCTGAGGCCCTGGGACACTGTGACTCAGAGACCCAGAGACCCTGAGACCCTGAGACAGAGAAACCCAGAGCCCTGAGACCCTGAGACACAGAGACCCAGAGACCCTGATACACTGAGACCCTGAGACATTGAGAGTCAGAGACCCAGAGACACAGAGACCCTGAGACACAGAGACCCAGAGGCCCTGAGACCCTGAGACCCTGAGACACAGAGACCCAGAGGCCCTGAGACCCTGAGACACTGAGACCCTGAGACACAGAGGCCCTCAGACACTGAGAACCTCAGACATTGAGAGATTGAGACTCAGAGACCCAGAGGTCCTGAGACCCTGAGACCCTGAGACACAGAGACCCAGAGACCCTGAGGGACTGAGACCCTGAGACCTAGAGGCCCTGAGACCCTGAGAACCTGAAACCCAGAGGCCCTGAGACCCTGAGACATAGAGACCCAGATGCCCTGAGACCCTGAGACCCTGAGACACAGAGACCCAGAGGCCCTGAGACACTGAGACCCTGAGACTCTGAGACTCAGAGGCCCTGAGACCCTGAGACACAGAGACCCTGAGACCCAGAGGCCCTGAGACCCTGAGACACTGCGACTCAGAGGCCCTGAGGCCCTGGGACACTGTGACTCAGAGACCCAGAGACCCTGAGACCCTGAGACAGAGAAACCCAGAGCCCTGAGACCCTGAGACACAGAGACCCAGAGACCCTGATACACTGAGACCCTGAGACATTGAGAGTCAGAGACCCAGAGACCCTGAGACCCTGAGACACAGAGACCCAGAGGCCCTGAGACCCTGAGACACTGAGACCCTGAGACCCAGAGGCCCTGAGACCCTGAGAACCTGAGACACTGAGAGATTGAGACTCAGAGACCTAGAGGCCCTGAGACCCTGAGACACAGAGAACCTGAACCCAGAGGACCTGAGATCCTGAGACATAGAGACCCAGGTGCCCTGAGACCCTGAGACACAGAGACCCAGAGGCCCTGAGACCCTGAGACCCTGAGACTCTGAGACACTGAGACCCAGAGGCCCTGAGACCCTGAGACACTGAGACCCTGAGACACAGAGGCCCTCAGACCCTGAGAACCTCAGACACTGAAAGATTGAGACTCAGAGACCCAAAGGTCCTGAGACCCTGAGACACAGAGGCCCAGAGACCCTGAGGGACTGAGACCCTGAGACCTAGAGGCCCTGAGACCCTGAGAACCTGAAACCAAGAGGCCCTGAGACCCTGAGACATAGAGACCCAGATGCCCTGAGACCCTGAGACCCTGAGACACAGAGACCCGGAGGCCCTGAGACACTGAGACGCTGAGACTCTGAGACACTGAGACCCTGAGTCCCTGAGACCCAGAGGCCCTGAGACCCTGAGACATAGAGACCCAGATGCCCTGAGACCCTGAGACCCTGAGACACTGAGACCCAGATGCCCTGAGACCCTGAGACACAGAGACCCAGAGGCCCTGAGACCCTGAGACCCTGAGACTCTGAGACACTGAGACCCTGTGTCCCTGAGACCCAGAGGCCCTGAGACCCTGAGACACTGAGACACTGTGACTCAGAGACCCAGAGACCCAGAGGCCCTGAGACACTGAGACACAGTGACTCAGAGACCCAGAGACCCAGAGGCCCTGAGGCCCTGAGACCCTGAGACAGAGAAACCTAGAGGCCCTGAGACCCTGAGACCCAGAGACCCAGAGGCCCTGAGACCCTGAGACACAGAGACCCAGAGACCCTGATACACTGAGACCCTGAGACATTGAGAGTCAGAGACCCAGAGACCCTGAGACCCTGAGACACAGAGACCCAGAGGCCCAGAGACCCTGAGACACTGAGACCCTGAGACACAGAGGCCCTGAGACCCTGAGAACCTCAGACACTGAAAGATTGAGACTCAGAGACCCAAAGGTCCTGAGACCCTGAGACACAGAGGCCCAGAGGCCCTGAGGGACTGAGACCCTGAGACCTAGAGGCCCTGAGACCCTGAGAACCTGAAACCAAGAGGCCCTGAGACCCTGAGACATAGAGACCCAGATGCCCTGAGACCCTGAGACCCTGAGACACAGAGACCCAGAGGCCCTGAGACACTGAGACGCTGAGACTCTGAGACACTGAGACCCTGAGTCCCTGAGACCCAGAGGCCCTGAGACCCTGAGACATAGAGACCCAGATGCCCTGAGACCCTGAGACCCTGAGACACTGAGACCCAGATGCCCTGAGACCCTGAGACACAGAGACCCAGAGGCCCTGAGACCCTGAGACCCTGAGACTCTGAGACACTGAGACCCTGTGTCCCTGAGACCCAGAGGCCCTGAGACCCTGAGACACTGAGACACTGTGACTCAGAGACCCAGAGACCCAGAGGCCCTGAGACACTGAGACACAGTGACTCAGAGACCCAGAGACCCAGAGGCCCTGAGACCCTGAGACCCTGAGACAGAGAACCCTAGAGGCCCTGAGACCCTGAGACCCAGAGACCCAGAGGCCCTGAGACCCTGAGACACAGAGACCCAGAGACCCTGATACACTGAGACCCTGAGACATTGAGAGTCAGAGACCCAGAGACCCTGAGACACAGAGACCCAGAGGCCCTGAGACCCTGAGACACTGAGACCCTGAGACACAGAGGCCCTCAGACCCTGAGAACCTCAGACACTGAGAGATTGAGACTCAGAGACCCAGAGGTCCTGAGACCCTGAGACCCTGAGACACAGAGACCCAGAGACCCTGAGGGACTGAGACCCTGAGACCTAGAGGCCCTGAGACCCTGAGAACCTGAAACCCAGAGGCCCTGAGACCCTGAGACATAGAGACCCAGATGCCCTGAGACCCTGAGACCCTGAGACACAGAGACCCAGAGGCCCTGAGACCCTGAGACCCTGAGACTCAGAGACACTGAGACCCTGAGTCCCTGAGACCCAGAGGCCCTGAGACCCTAGACACTGAGACACTGAGACTCAGAGACACAGAGGCCCAGAGGCCCTGAGACACTGAGACCCTGAGACCCAGAGTCCCTGAGGCCGTGAGACCCTGAGACACAGAGACCCAGAGGCCTTGAGGGACTGAGACCCTGAGACCCTGAGACATAGAGACCCAGATGCCCTGAGACCCAGAGACCCTGAGACACTGAGACATTGAGAATCAGAAACCCAGAGACCCAGAGGACATGAGACAGAGAGACCCAGAGGCCCTGAGACCCTGAGATACTGAGAAATTGAGACCCAGAAACCCAGAGGCCCTGAGACCCTGAGACACTGAGACATTGAGACTCAGAAACCCGGAGACCCAGAGGACATGAGACAGAGAGACCCAGAGGCCCTGAGAACCTGAGACACTGAGACACTGAGTCCCTGAGACCCAGAGGCCGTGAGACCCTGAGACACTGAGACTCAGAGGCCCTGAGACCCTGAGACCCTGAGACACAGAGACACAGAGACCCAGAGGCCCTGAGACCCTGAGACCCAGAGACCCAGAGGCCCTGAGACACAGAGACCCAGAGACCCTGAGACCCAGAGACCTATAGGCCTGAGACACAGAGACCCAGAGGCCCTGAGACCCTGAGACCCAGAGACCCAGAGGACCTGAGACCCTGAGTCACAGAGACCCAGAGGCCCTGAGACCCTGAGACACAGAGACCAAGAGACCCAGAGACCCTGAGACCCTGAGACCTATAGGCCCTGAGACCCTGAGACCGAGAGGCCCTGAGACCCTGAGAGACAGTTACCCAGAGGCCCTGAGACAGTGAGACACAGAGACCCAGAGGCCCTGAGACCCTGAGACACTGAGACCCAGAGGCCCTGAGACCCTGAGACCCTGAGACACTGAGACACTGAGACTCAGAGACCCAGAGACCCAGAGGCCCTGAGACCCTGAGACACTGACACCCTGAGGCCCTGAGAGACAGAGACCCGGAGACCGAGAGGCCCTGAGAGACAGTGACCCAGAGGCCCTGAGCCAGTGAGACACAGAGACCCAGAGACCAGAGACCAGGGACCCAGAGACCCTGAGACCCAAAGGCCCTGAGACCCTGAGACTCAGAGACCCAGAGGCACTGAGACCCTGAGACAGTGAGACACAGAGACCCAGAGGCCCTGAGACCCTGAGACACAGAGACCCAGAGGCCCTGAGACACTGAGACCCTGAGACTCTGAGACTCAGAGGCCCTGAGACCCTGAGACACAGAGACCCTGAGACCCAGAGGCCCTGAGACCCTGAGACACTGCGACTCAGAGGCCCTGAGGCCCTGGGACACTGTGACTCAGAGACCCAGAGACCCTGAGACCCTGAGACAGAGAAACCCAGAGCCCTGAGACCCTGAGACACAGAGACCCAGAGACCCTGATACACTGAGACCCTGAGACATTGAGAGTCAGAGACCCAGAGACCCTGAGACCCTGAGACACAGAGACCCAGAGGCCCTGAGACCCTGAGACACTGAGACCCTGAGACCCAGAGGCCCTGAGACCCTGAGAACCTGAGACACTGAGAGATTGAGACTCAGAGACCTAGAGGCCCTGAGACCCTGAGACACAGAGAACCTGAACCCAGAGGACCTGAGATCCTGAGACATAGAGACCCAGGTGCCCTGAGACCCTGAGACACAGAGACCCAGAGGCCCTGAGACCCTGAGACCCTGAGACTCTGAGACACTGAGACCCTGAGTCCCTGAGACCCAGAGGCCCTGAGACCCTGAGACATAGAGACCCAGATGCCCTGAGACCCTGAGACACAGAGACCCAAATGCCCTGAGACCCTGAGACACAGAGACCCAGAGGCCCTGAGACCCTGAGACCCTGAGACTCTGAGACACTGAGACCCTGAGTCCCAGAGACCCAGAGGCCCTGAGACCCTGAGACACTGAGACTCAGAGGCCCTGAGACCCTGAGACACTGTGACTCAGAGACCCAGAGACCCAGAGGCCCTGAGACACTGAGACACATTGACTCAGAGACGCAGAGACCCAGAGGCCCTGAGACCCTGAGACCCTGAGACAGAGAAACCCAGAGGCCCTGAGACCCTGAGAACCAGAGACCCAGAGACCCTGAGACCCAAAGGTCCTGAGACCCTGAGACTCAGAGACCCAGAGGCACTGAGACCCTGAGACAGTGAGACACAGAGACCCAGAGGCCCTGAGACCCTGAGACACAGAGACCCAGAGGCCCTGAGACACTGAGACCCTGAGACTCTGAGACTCAGAGGCCCTGAGACCCTGAGACACAGAGACCCTGAGACCCAGAGACCCTGAGACCCTGAGACACTGCGACTCAGAGGCCCTGAGGCCCTGGGACACTGTGACTCAGAGACCCAGAGACCCTGAGACCCTGAGACAGAGAAACCCAGAGCCCTGAGACCCTGAGACACAGAGACCCAGAGACCCTGATACACTGAGACCCTGAGACATTGAGAGTCAGAGACCCAGAGACCCTGAGACCCTGAGACACAGAGACCCAGAGGCCCTGAGACCCTGAGACACTGAGACCCTGAGACCCAGAGGCCCTGAGACCCTGAGAACCTGAGACACTGAGAGATTGAGACTCAGAGACCTAGAGGCCCTGAGACCCTGAGACACAGAGAACCTGAACCCAGAGGACCTGAGATCCTGAGACATAGAGACCCAGGTGCCCTGAGACCCTGAGACACAGAGACCCAGAGGCCCTGAGACCCTGAGACCCTGAGACTCTGAGACACTGAGACCCAGAGGCCCTGAGACCCTGAGACACTGAGACCCTGAGACACAGAGGCCCTCAGACCCTGAGAACCTCAGACACTGAAAGATTGAGACCCAGAGACCCAAAGGTCCTGAGACCCTGAGACACAGAGGCCCAGAGACCCTGAGGGACTGAGACCCTGAGACCTAGAGGCCCTGAGACCCTGAGAACCTGAAACCAAGAGGCCCTGAGACCCTGAGACATAGAGACCCAGATGCCCTGAGACCCTGAGACCCTGAGACACAGAGACCCAGAGGCCCTGAGACACTGAGACGCTGAGACTCTGAGACACTGAGACCCTGAGTCCCTGAGACCCAGAGGCCCTGAGACCCTGAGACATAGAGACCCAGATGCCCTGAGACCCTGAGACCCTGAGACACTGAGACCCAGATGCCCTGAGACCCTGAGACACAGAGACCCAGAGGCCCTGAGACCCTGAGACCCTGAGACTCTGAGACACTGAGACCCTGTGTCCCTGAGACCCAGAGGCCCTGAGACCCTGAGACACTGAGACACTGTGACTCAGAGACCCAGAGACCCAGAGGCCCTGAGACACTGAGACACAGTGACTCAGAGACCCAGAGACCCAGAGGCCCTGAGACCCTGAGACCCTGAGACAGAGAAACCTAGAGGCCCTGAGACCCTGAGACCCAGAGACCCAGAGGCCCTGAGACCCTGAGACACAGAGACCCAGAGGCCCTGAGACCCTGAGACACTGAGACCCTGAGACACAGAGGCCCTCAGACCCTGAGAACCTCAGACACTGAGAGATTGAGACTCAGAGACCCAGAGGTCCTGAGACCCTGAGACCCTGAGACACAGAGACCCAGAGACCCTGAGGGACTGAGACCCTGAGACCTAGAGGCCCTGAGACCCTGAGAACCTGAAACCCAGAGGCCCTGAGACCCTGAGACATAGAGACCCAGATGCCCTGAGACCCTGAGACCCTGAGACACAGAGACCCAGAGGCCCTGAGACCCTGAGACCCTGAGACTCAGAGACACTGAGACCCTGAGTCCCTGAGACCCAGAGGCCCTGAGACCCTAGACACTGAGACACTGAGACTCAGAGACACAGAGGCCCAGAGGCCCTGAGACACTGAGACCCTGAGACCCAGAGTCCCTGAGGCCGTGAGACCCTGAGACACAGAGACCCAGAGGCCTTGAGGGACTGAGACCCTGAGACCCTGAGACATAGAGACCCAGATGCCCTGAGACCCAGAGACCCTGAGACACTGAGACATTGAGAATCAGAAACCCAGAGACCCAGAGGACATGAGACAGAGAGACCCAGAGGCCCTGAGACCCTGAGACACTGAGAAATTGAGACCCAGAAACCCAGAGGCCCTGAGACCCTGAGACCCTGAGACACTGAGACATTGAGACTCAGAAACCCGGAGACCCAGAGGACATGAGACAGAGAGACCCAGAGGCCCTGAGAACCTGAGACACTGAGACACTGAGTCCCTGAGACCCAGAGGCCGTGAGACCCTGAGACACTGAGACTCAGAGGCCCTGAGACCCTGAGACCCTGAGACACAGAGACACAGAGACCCAGAGGCCCTGAGACCCTGAGACCCAGAGACCCAGAGGCCCTGAGACACAGAGACCCAGAGACCCTGAGACCCAGAGACCTATAGGCCTGAGACACAGAGACCCAGAGGCCCTGAGACCCTGAGACCCAGAGACCCAGAGGACCTGAGACCCTGAGTCACAGAGACCCAGAGGCCCTGAGACCCTGAGACACAGAGACCCAGAGACCCAGAGACCCTGAGACCCTGAGACCTATAGGCCCTGAGACCCTGAGACCGAGAGGCCCTGAGACCCTGAGAGACAGTTACCCAGAGGCCCTGAGACAGTGAGACACAGAGACCCAGAGGCCCTGAGACCCTGAGACACTGAGACCCAGAGGCCCTGAGACCCTGAGACCCTGAGACACTGAGACTCAGAGACACAGAGACCCAGAGACCCAGAGGCTCTGAGACACTGAGACCCTGAGACTCTGAGACTCAGAGGCCCTGAGACCCTGAGACACAGAGACCCTGAGACCCAGAGGCCCTGAGACCCTGAGACACTGCGACTCAGAGGCCCTGAGGCCCTGGGACACTGTGACTCAGAGACCCAGAGACCCTGAGACCCTGAGACAGAGAAACCCAGAGCCCTGAGACCCTGAGACACAGAGACCCAGAGACCCTGATACACTGAGACCCTGAGACATTGAGAGTCAGAGACCCAGAGACCCTGAGACCCTGAGACACAGAGACCCAGAGGCCCTGAGACCCTGAGACACTGAGACCCTGAGACCCAGAGGCCCTGAGACCCTGAGAACCTGAGACACTGAGAGATTGAGACTCAGAGACCTAGAGGCCCTGAGACCCTGAGACACAGAGAACCTGAACCCAGAGGACCTGAGATCCTGAGACATAGAGACCCAGGTGCCCTGAGACCCTGAGACACAGAGACCCAGATGCCCTGAGACCCTGAGACCCTGAGACTCTGAGACACTTAGACCCTGAGTCCCTGAGACCCAGAGGCCCTGAGACCCTGAGACATAGAGACCCAGATGCCCTGAGACCCTGAGACACAGAGACCCAAATGCCCTGAGACCCTGAGACACAGAGACCCAGAGGCCCTGAGACCCTGAGACCCTGAGACTCTGAGACACTGAGACCCTGAGTCCCAGAGACCCAGAGGCCCTGAGACCCTGAGACACTGAGACTCAGAGGCCCTGAGACCCTGAGACACTGTGACTCAGAGACCCAGAGACCCAGAGGCCCTGAGACACTGAGACACATTGACTCAGAGACGCAGAGACCCAGAGGCCCTGAGACCCTGAGACCCTGAGACAGAGAAACCCAGAGGCCCTGAGACCCTGAGAACCAGAGACCCAGAGACCCTGAGACCCAAAGGCCCTGAGACCCTGAGACTCAGAGACCCAGAGGCACTGAGACCCTGAGACAGTGAGACACAGAGACCCAGAGGCCCTGAGACCCTGAGATACAGAGACCCAGAGGCCCTGAGACACTGAGACCCTGAGACTCTGAGACTCAGAGGCCCTGAGACCCTGAGACACAGAGACCCTGAGACCCAGAGGCCCTGAGACCCTGAGACACTGCGACTCAGAGGCCCAGAGACCCTGAGACACTGTGACTCAGAGACCCAGAGACCCTGAGACCCTGAGACAGAGAAACCCAGAGCCCTGAGACCCTGAGACACAGAGACCCAGAGACCCTGATACACTGAGACCCTGAGACATTGAGAGTCAGAGACCCAGAGACCCTGAGACCCTGAGACACAGAGACCCAGAGGCCCTGAGACCCTGAGACACTGAGACCCTGAGACCCAGAGGCCCTGAGACCCTGAGAACCTGAGACACTGAGAGATTGAGACTCAGAGACCTAGAGGCCCTGAGACCCTGAGACACAGAGAACCTGAACCCAGAGGACCTGAGATCCTGAGACATAGAGACCCAGGTGCCCTGAGACCCTGAGACACAGAGACCCAGAGGCCCTGAGACCCTGAGACCCTGAGACTCTGAGACACTGAGACCCTGAGTCCCTGAGACCCAGAGGCCCTGAGACCCTGAGACACTGAGACTCAGAGGCCCAGAGACCCTGAGACACTGTGACTCAGAGACCCAGAGACCCAGAGGCACTGAGACACTGAGACACAGTGACTCAGAGACCCAGAGACCCAGATGCCCTGAGACCCTGAGACAGAGAAACCCAGAGGCCATGAGACCCTGAGAACCAGAGACCCAGAGGCCCTAAGACACTGAGACACAGAGACCCAGAGACCCTGATACACTGAGACACTGAGGCATTGAGAGTCAGAGACCCAGAGACCCTGAGACCCTGAGACACAGAGACCCAGAGGCCCTGAGACCCTGAGACACTGAGACCCTGAGACACAGAGGCCCTCAGACCCTGAGAACCTCAGACACTGAGAGATTGAGACTCAGAGACCCAAAGGTCCTGAGACCCTGAGACACAGAGATCCAGAGGCCCTGAGACCCTGAGACACTGAGACCCTGAGACACAGAGGCCCTCAGACCCTGAGAACCTCAGACACTGAGAGATTGAGACTCAGAGACCCAGAGGTCCTGAGGCCCAGAGACCCTGAGACACAGAGACCCTGAGACCCTGAGGGACTGAGACCCTGAGACCTAGAGGCCCTGAGACCCTGAGAACCTGAAAGCCAGAGGCCCTGAGACCCTGAGACATAGAGACCCAGATGCCCTGAGACCCTGAGACACAGAGACCCAGAGGCCCTGAGACACTGAGACGCTGAGACTCTGAGACACTGAGACCCTGAGTCCCTGAGACCCAGAGGCCCTGAGACCCTGAGACATAGAGACCCAGATGCCCTGAGACCCTGAGACCCTGAGACACTGAGACCCAGATGCCCTGAGACCCTGAGACACAGAGACCCAGAGGCCCTGAGACCCTGAGTCCCTGAGACTCTGAGACACTGAGACCCTGTGTCCCTGAGACCCAGAGGCCCTGAGACCCTGAGACACTGAGACTCAGAGGCCCTGAGACCCTGAGACACTGTGACTCAGAGACCCAGAGGCCCTGAGACACTGAGACACAGTGACTCAGAGACCCAGAGACCCAGAGGCCCTGAGACCCTGAGACCCTGAGACAGAGAAACCTAGAGGCCCTGAGACCCTGAGACCCAGAGACCCAGAGACCCTGAGACCCTGAGACCCTGAGACACAGAGACCCAGAGACCCTGATACACTGAGACCCTGAGACATTGAGAGTCAGAGACCCAGAGACCCTGAGACACAGAGACCCAGAGGCCCTGAGACCCTGAGACACTGAGACCCTGAGACACAGAGGCCCTCAGACCCTGAGAACCTCAGACACTGAGAGATTGAGACTCAGAGACCCAGAGGTCCTGAGACCCTGAGACCCTGAGACACAGAGACCCAGAGACCCTGAGGGACTGAGACCCTGAGACCTAGAGGCCCTGAGACCCTGAGAACCTGAAACCCAGAGGCCCTGAGACCCTGAGACATAGAGACCCAGATGCCCTGAGACCCTGAGACCCTGAGACACAGAGACCCAGAGGCCCTGAGACCCTGAGACCCTGAGACCCTGAGACTCTGAGACACTGAGACCCTGAGTCCCTGAGACCCAGAGGCCCTGAGACCCTAGACACTGAGACACTGAGACTCAGAGACACAGAGGCCCAGAGGCCCTGAGACACTGAGACCCTGAGACCCAGAGTCCCTGAGGCCGTGAGACCCTGAGACACAGAGACCCAGAGGCCTTGAGGGACTGAGACCCTGAGACCCTGAGACATAGAGACCCAGATGCCCTGAGACCCAGAGACCCTGAGACACTGAGACATTGAGAATCAGAAACCCAGAGACCCAGAGGACATGAGACAGAGAGACCCAGAGGCCCTGAGACCCTGAGACACTGAGAAATTGAGACATTGAGACTCAGAAACCCGGAGACCCAGAGGACATGAGACAGAGAGACCCAGAGGCCCTGAGAACCTGAGACACTGTGACACTGAGACCCTGAGTCCCTGAGACCCAGAGGCCGTGAGACCCTGAGACCCTGAGACCCTGAGACTCTGAGACACTGAGACCCTGAGTCCCTGAGACCCAGAGGCCCTGAGACCCTGAGACATAGAGACACAGATGCCCTGAGACCCTGAGACATAGAGACCCATATGCCCTGAGACCCTGAGACCCTGAGACACAGAGACCCAGAGGCCCTGAGACACTGAGACGCTGAGTCTCTGAGACACTGAGACCCTGAGTCCCTGAGACCCAGAGGCCCTGAGACCCTGAGACATAGAGACCCAGATGCCCTGAGACCCTGAGACCCTGAGACATTGAGAGTCAGAGACCCAGAGACCCTGAGACACAGAGACCCAGAGGCCCTGAGACCCTGAGACACTGAGACCCAGAGACACAGAGGCCCTGAGACCCTGAGAACCTCAGACACTGAGAGACTGAGACTCAGAGACCCAGAGGTCCTGAGACCCTGAGACCCTGAGACACAGAGACCCAGAGACCCTGAGGGACTGAGACCCTGAGACCTAGAGGCCCTGAGACCCTGAGAACCTGAAACCCAGAGGCCCTGAGACCCTGAGACGTAGAGACCCAGATGCCCTGAGACCCTGAGACCCTGAGACACAGAGACCCAGAGTCCCTGAGACACTGAGACCCTGAGACTCTGAGACACTGAGTCTCAGAGACACAGAGACCCAGAGGCCCTGAGACCCTGAGACCCAGAGACCCAGAGGCCCTGAGACCCTGAGACACAGAGACCCAGAGACCCTGATACACTGAGACCCTGAGACATTGAGAGTCAGAGACCCAGAGACCCTGAGACCCTGAGACACAGAGACCCAGAGGCCCTGAGACCCTGAGACACTGAGACCCTGAGACACAGAGGCCCTGAGACCCTGAGAACCTCAGACACTGAAAGATTGAGACTCAGAGACCCAAAGGTCCTGAGACCCTGAGACACTGTGACTCAGAGACCCAGAGACCCAGAGGCCCTGAGACCCTGAGACCCTGAGACAGAGAAACCTAGAGGCCCTGAGACCCTGAGACCCAGAGACCCAGAGGCCCTGAGACCCTGAGACACAGAGACCCAGAGACCCTGATACACTGAGACCCTGAGACATTGAGAGTCAGAGACCCAGAGACCCTGAGACACAGAGACCCAGAGGCCCTGTGACCCTGAGACACTGAGACCCTGAGACTCAGAGGCCCTCAGACCCTGAGAACCTCAGACACTGAGAGATTGAGACTCAGAGACCCAGAGGTCCTGAGACCCTGAGACCCTGAGACACAGAGACCCAGAGACCCTGAGGGACTGAGACCCTGAGACCTAGAGGCCCTGAGACCCTGAGAACCTGAAACCCAGAGGCCCTGAGACCCTGAGACATAGAGACCCAGATGCCCTGAGACCCTGAGACCCTGAGACACAGAGACCCAGAGGCCCTGAGATCCTGAGACCCTGAGACTCTGAGACACTGAGACCCTGAGTCCCTGAGACCCAGAGGCCCTGAGACCCTAGACACTGAGACACTGAGACTCAGAGACACAGAGGCCCAGAGGCCCTGAAACACTGAGGCCCTGAGACCCAGAGTCCCTGAGGCCGTGAGACCCTGAGACACAGAGACCCAGAGGCCTTGAGGGACTGAGACCCTGAGACATAGAGACCCAGATGCCCTGAGACCCAGAGACCCTGAGACACTGAGTCATTGAGAATCAGAAACCCAGAGACCCAGAGGACATGAGACAGAGAGACCCAGAGGCCCTGAGACCCTGAGACACTGAGAAATTGAGACCCAGAAACCCAGAGGCCCTGAGACCCTGAGACCCTGAGACACTGAGACATTGAGACTCAGAAACCCGGAGACCCAGAGGACATGAGACAGAGAGACCCACAGGCCCTGAGAACCTGAGACACTGAGACCCTGAGTCCCTGAGACCCAGAGGCCGTGAGACCCTGAGACACTGAGACTCAGAGGCCCTGAGACCCTGAGACCCTGAGACACAGAGACACAGAGACCCAGAGGCCCTGAGACCCTGAGACCCAGAGACCCAGAGGCCCTGAGACACAGAGACCCAGAGACCCTGAGACCCAGAGACCTATAGGCCTGAGACACAGAGACCCAGAGGCCCTGAGACCCTGAGACCCAGAGACCCAGAGGACCTGAGACCCTGAGTCACAGAGACCCAGAGGCCCTGAGACCCTGAGACACAGAGACCCAGAGACCCAGAGACCCTGAGAACCTGAGACCTATAGGCCCTGAGACCCTGAGACCGAGAGGCCCTGAGACCCTGAGAGACAGTTACCCAGAGGCCCTGAGACAGTGAGACACAGAGACCCAGAGGCCCTGAGACCCTGAGACACTGAGACCCAGAGGCCCTGAGACCCTGAGACCCTGAGACACTGAGACACTGAGACACTGAGACTCAGAGACACAGAGACCCAGAGACCCAGAGGCTCTGAGACACTGAGACCCAGAGTCCCTGAGGCCATGAGACCCTGGGACACTGAGACCCAGAGGCCCTGAGACCCTGAGACACTGACACTCTGAGGCCCTGAGGCCCTGAGACACAGAGACCCGGAGACCGAGAGGCCCTGAGAGACAGTGACCCAGAGGCCCTGAGCCAGTGAGACACAGAGACCCAGAGACCAGAGACCAGAGACCCAGAGACCCTGAGACCCAAAGGTCCTGAGACCCTGAGACTCAGAGACCCAGAGGCACTGAGACCCTGAGACAGTGAGACACAGAGACCCAGAGGCCCTGAGACCCTGAGACACAGAGACCCAGAGGCCCTGAGACACTGAGACCCTGAGACTCTGAGACTCAGAGGCCCTGAGACCCTGAGACACAGAGACCCTGAGACCCAGAGGCCCTGAGACCCTGAGACACTGCGACTCAGAGGCCCTGAGGACCTGAGACCCTGAGACAGAGAAACCCAGAGCCCTGAGACCCTGAGACACAGAGACCCAGAGACCATGATACACTGAGACCCTGAGACATTGAGAGTCAGAGACCCAGAGACCCTGAGACCCTGAGACACAGAGACCCAGAGGCCCTGAGACCCTGAGACACTGAGACCTTGAGACACAGAGGCCCTCAGACCCTGAGAACCTCAGACACTGAGAGATTGAGACTCAGAGACCTAGAGGCCCTGAGACCCTGAGACACAGAGAACCTGAACCCAGAGGACCTGAGATCCTGAGACATAGAGACCCAGGTGCCCTGAGACCCTGAGACACAGAGACCCAGAGGCCCTGAGACCCTGAGACCCTGAGACTCTGAGACACTGAGACCCTGAGTCCCTGAGACCCAGAGGCCCTGAGACCCTGAGACATAGAGACCCAGATGCCCTGAGACCCTGAGACACAGAGACCCAAATGCCCTGAGACCCTGAGACACAGAGACCCAGAGGCCCTGAGACCCTGAGACCCTGAGACTCTGAGACACTGAGACCCTGAGTCCCTGAGACCCAGAGGCCCTGAGACCCTGAGACACTGAGACTCTGAGGCCCTGATACCCTGAGACACTGTGACTCAGAGACCCAGAGACCCAGAGGCCCTGAGACACTGAGACACAGTGACTCAGTGACCCAGAGACCCAGAGGCCCTGAGACCCTGAGACAGAGAAACCCAGAGGCCCTGAGACCCTGAGAACCAGAGACCCAGAGGCCCTAAGACCCTGAGACACAGAGGCCCAGAGACCCTGATACACTGAGACACTGAGACATTGAGAGTCAGAGACCCAGAGACCCTGAGACCCTGAGACACAGAGACCCAGAGGCCCTGAGACCCTGAGACACTGAGACCCTGAGACACAAAGGCCCTCAGACCCTGAGAACCTCAGACACTGAGAGATTGAGACTCAGAGACCCAAAGGTCCTGAGACCCTGAGACACAGAGACCCAGAGGCCCTGAGACCCTGAGACACTGAGACCCTGAGACACAGAGACCCTCAGACCCTGAGAACCTCAGACAGTGAGAGATTGAGACTCAGAGACCCAGAGGTCCTGAGGCCCAGAGACCCTGAGACACAGAGACCCAGAGACCCTGAGGGACTGAGACCCTGAGACCTAGAGGCCCTGAGACCCTGAGAACCTGAAACCCAGAGGCCCTGAGACCCTGAGACATAGAGACCCAGATGCCCTGAGACCCTGAGACACAGAGACCCAGAGGCCCTGAGACACTGAGACGCTGAGACTCTGAGACACTGAGACCCTGAGTCCCTGAGACCCAGAGGCCCTGAGACCCTGAGACATAGAGACCCAGATGCCCTGAGACCCTGAGACACTGAGACCCAGATGCCCTGAGACCCTGAGACACAGAGACCCAGAGGCCCTGAGACCCTGAGACCCTGAGACTCTGAGACACTGAGACCCTGTGTCCCTGAGACCCAGAGGCCCTGAGACCCTGAGACACTGAGACTCAGAGGCCCTGAGACCCTGAGACACTGTGACTCAGAGACCCAGAGGCCCTGAGACACTGAGACACAGTGACTCAGAGACCCAGAGACCCAGAGGCCCTGAGACCCTGAGACCCTGAGACAGAGAAACCCAGAGGCCCTGAGACCCTGAGACCCAGAGACCCAGAGGCCCTGAGACCCTGAGACACACAGACCCAGAGACCCTGATACACTGAGACCCTGAGACATTGAGAGTCAGAGACCCAGAGACCCTGAGACACAGAGACCCAGAGGCCCTGAGACCCTGAGACACTGAGACCCAGAGACACAGAGGCCCTGAGACCCTGAGAACCTCAGACACTTAGAGACTGAGACTCAGAGACCCAGAGGTCCTGAGACCCTGAGACCCTGAGACACAGAGACCCAGAGACCCTGAGGGACTGAGACCCTGAGACCTAGAGGCCCTGAGACCCTGAGAACCTGAAACCCAGAGGCCCTGAGACCCTGAGACATAGAGACCCAGATGCCCTGAGACCCTGAGACACAGAGACCCAGAGTCCCTGAGAAACTGAGACCCTGAGACTCTGAGACACTGAGTCTCAGAGACACAGAGATCCAGAGGCCCTGAGACCCTGAGACCCAGAGACCCAGAGGCCTTGAGACCCTGAGACACAGAGACCCAGAGACCCTGATACACTGAGACCCTGAGACATTGAGAGTCAGAGATCCAGAGACCCTGAGACCCTGAGACACAGAGACCCAGAGGCCCTGAGACCCTGAGACACTGAGACCCTGAGACACAGAGGCCCTGTGACCCTGAGAACCTCAGACACTGAAAGATTGAGACTCAGAGACCCAAAGGTCCTGAGACCCTGAGACACAGAGACCCAGAGACCCTGAGGGACTGAGACCCTGAGACCTAGAGGCCCTGAGACCCTGAGAACCTGAAACCCAGAGGCCCTGAGACCCTGAGACATAGAGACCCAGATGCCCTGAGACCCTGAGACCCTGAGACACAGAGACCCAGAGGCCCTGAGACACTGAGACGCTGAGACTCTGAGACACTGAGACCCTGAGTCCCTGAGACCCAGAGGCCCTGAGACCCTGAGACATAGAGACCCAGATGCCCTGAGACCCTGAGACCCTGAGACACTGAGACCCAGATGCCCTGAGACCCTGAGACACAGAGACCCAGAGGCCCTGAGACCCTGAGACCCTGAGACTCTGAGACACTGAGACCCTGTGTCCCTGAGACCCAGAGGCCCTGAGACCCTGAGACACTGAGACTCAGAGGCCCTGAGACCCTGAGACCCTGAGACACTGAGACTCAGAGGCCCTGAGACACTGTGACTCAGAGACCCAGAGGCCCTGAGACACTGAGACACAGTGACTCAGAGACCCAGAGACCCAGAGGCCCTGAGACCCTGAGACCCTGAGACAGAGAAACCCAGAGGCCCTGAGACCCTGAGACCCAGAGACCCAGAGGCCCTGAGACCCTGAGACACACAGACCCAGACACCCTGATACACTGAGACCCTGAGACATTGAGAGTCAGAGACCCAGAGACCCTGAGACACAGAGACCCAGAGGCCCTGAGACCCTGAGACACTGAGACCCAGAGACACAGAGGCCCTGAGACCCTGAGAACCTCAGACACTGAGAGACTGAGACTCAGAGACCCAGATGTCCTGAGACCCTGAGACCCTGAGACACAGAGACCCAGAGACCCTGAGGGACTGAGACCCTGAGACCTAGAGGCCCTGAGACCCTGAGAACCTGAAACCCAGAGGCCCTGAGACCCTGAGACATAGAGACCCAGATGCCCTGAGACCCTGAGACCCTGAGACACAGAGACCCAGAGTCCCTGAGACACTGAGACCCTGAGACTCTGAGACACTGGATCTCAGAGACACAGAGACCCAGAGGCCCTGAGACCCTGAGACCCAGAGACCCAGAGGCCCTGAGACCCTGAGACACAGAGACCCAGAGACCCTGATACACTGAGACCCTGAGACATTGAGAGTCAGAGACCCAGAGACCCTGAGACACAGAGACCCAGAGGCCCTGAGACCCTGAGACCCTGAGACACTGAGACCCTGAGACACAGAGGCCCTGAGACCCTGAGAACCTCAGACACTGAAAGATTGAGACTCAGAGACCCAAAGGTCCTGAGACCCTGAGACACAGAGACCCTGAGGGACTGAGACCCTGAGACCTAGAGGCCCTGAGACCCTGAGAACCTGAAACCAAGAGGCCCTGAGACCCTGAGACATAGAGACCCAGATGCCCTGAGACCCTGAGACCCTGAGACACAGAGACCCAGAGGCCCTGAGACACTGAGACGCTGAGACTCTGAGACACTGAGACCCTGAGTCCCTGAGACCCAGAGGCCCTGAGACCCTGAGCCATAGAGACCCAGATGCCCTGAGACCCTGAGACACAGAGACACTGAGACCCAGATGCCCTGAGACCCTGAGACACAGAGACCCAGAGGCCCTGAGACCCAGAGGCCCTGAGACCCTGAGACACTGAGACACTGTGACTCAGAGACCCAGAGACCCAGAGGCCCTGAGACACTGAGACACAGTGACTCAGAGACCCAGAGACCCAGAGGCCCTGAGACCCTGAGACACAGAGACCCAGAGACCCTGAGGGACTGAGACCCTGAGACCTAGAGGCCCTGAGACCCTGAGAACCTGAAACCCAGAGGCCCTGAGACCCTGACACATAGAGACCCAGATGCCCTGAGACCCTGAGACACAGAGACCCAGAGGCCCTGAGACACTGAGACGCTGAGACTCTGAGACACTGAGACCCTGAGTCCCTGAGACCCAGAGGCCCTGAGACCCTGAGACATAGAGACCCAGATGCCCTGAGACCCTGAGACACTGAGACCCAGATGCCCTGAGACCCTGAGACACAGAGACCCAGAGGCCCTGAGACCCTGAGACCCTGAGACTCTGAGACACTGAGACCCTGTGTCCCTGAGACCCAGAGGCCCTGAGACCCTGAGACACTGAGACACTATGCCTCAGAGACCCAGAGACCCAGAGGCCCTGAGACACTGAGACACAGTGACTCAGAGACCCAGAGACCCAGAGGCCCTGAGACCCTGAGACCCTGAGACATAGAGATCCAGATGCCCTGAGACCCTGAGACCCTGAGACACAGAGACCCAGAGGCCCTGAGACCCTGAGACCCTGAGACTCTGAGACACTGAGACCCTGAGTCCCTGAGACCCAGAGGCCCTGAGACCCTAGACACTGAGACTCAGAGACACAGAGACCCAGAGGCCCTGAGGCACTGAGACCCTGAGACCCAGAGTCCCTGAGGCCGTGAGACCCTGAGACACAGAGACCCAGAGGCCTTGAGGGACTGAGACCCTGAGACCCTGAGACATAGAGACCCAGATGCCCTGAGACCCAGAGACCCTGAGACACTGAGACATTGAGAATCAGAAACCCAGAGACCCAGAGGACATGAGACAGAGAGACCCAGAGGCCCTGAGACCCTGAGACACTGAGAAATTGAGACCCAGAAACCCAGAGGCCCTGAGACCCTGAGACACTGAGACATTGAGACTCAGAAACCCGGAGACCCAGAGGACATGAGGCAGAGAGACCCAGAGGCCCTGAGAACCTGAGACACTGAGACACTGAGACCCTGAGTCCCTGAGACCCAGAGGCCGTGAGACCCTGAGACACTGAGACTCAGAGGCCCTGAGGCCCTGAGACCCTGAGACACAGAGACACAGAGACCCAGAGGCCCTGAGACCCTGAGACCCAGAGACCCAGAGGCCCTGAGACACAGAGACCCAGAGACCCTGAGACCCAGAGACCTATAGGCCTGAGACACAGAGACCCAGAGGCCCTGAGACCCTGAGACCCTGAGGCACTGAGAAACTGAGACCCAGAGACCCAGAGGCCCTGAGACACTGTGACTCAGAGACCCAGAGGCCCTGAGACCCTGAGAACCTCAGACACTGAGAGATTGAGACTCAGAGACACAAAGGTCCTGAGACCCTGAGACACAGAGACCCAGAGACCCTGAGGGACTGAGACCCTGAGACCTAGTGGCCCTGAGACCCTGAGAACCTGAAACCCAGAGGCCCTGAGACCCTGAGACATAGAAACCCAGATGCCCTGAGACCCTGAGACCCTGAGACACAGAGACCCAGAGGCCCTGAGATCCTGAGACATAGAGACCCAGATGCCCTGAGACCCTGAGACCCTGAGACACAGAGACCCATAGACCCTGAGAAACTGAGACATTGAGAATCAGAAACCCAGAGACCCAGAGGACATGAGACAGAGAGACCCAGAGGCCCTGAGAACCTGAGACACTGAGACACTGAGACCCAGAGGCCCTGAGAACCTGAGACCCTGAGGCACTGAGACCCTGAGACCGAGAGGCCCTGAGACCCTGAGAGACAGTGACCCGGAGGCCCTGAGACAGTGAGACACAGAGACCCAGAAGCCCTGAGACCCTGAGACTCAGAGACCCAGAGGCACTGAGACCCTGAGACAATGAGACACAGAGACCCAGAGGCCCTGAGACCCAGAAGGCCTGAGACCCTGAAACATAGAGACCCAGATGCCCTGAGACCGTGAGACCCTGAGACTCTGAGACACTGAGACCCTGAGACCCAGAGGCCCTAAGACCCTGAGACTCAGAGACCCAGAGGTCCTGAGACCCTGAGACCCTGAGACACAGAGACCCAGAGACCCAGAGGCCCTGAGACACTGAGACACTGTGACTCAGAGACCCAGAGGCCCTGAGACCCTGAGACACAGAGACCCAGAGACTCTGAGACCCTGAGACCGATCGGCCCTGAGACCCTGAGGCACTGAGACCCTGAGACCGAGAGGCCCTGAGACAGTGAGACACAGAGACCCAGAGGCCCTGAGACCCTGAGACCCTGAGACACAGAGACCCAGAGGCCCTGTGACCCTGAGACACTGAGACCCTGAGACACAGAGACCCAGAGGCCCTGAGACCCTGAGACACAGAGACCCTGAGACCGAGAGGCCCTGAGACCCTGAGACGCTGAGACACTGAGATACTGAGACCCTGAGACCCAGAGGCCCTGAGACCCTGAGGCCCTGAGACACAGAGACCCAGAGGCCCTGAGACCCTGAGACCCAGAGACCCAGAGACCCAGAGGCCCTGAGACACAGAGACCCAGAGACCTATAGGCCTGAGGCACAGAGACCCAGAGGCCCTGAAACCCTGAGACACTGAGACTCAGACACACAGAGACCCAGAGGCCCTGAGACAGAGAGACCCAGAGGCCCTGAGACCCTGAGACCCTGAGACCCTGAGACACAGAGACCCAGAGGCCCTGAGACCCTGAGACACTGAGACACTGAGACTCAGAGACACAGAGATCCAGAGGCCCTGTGACCCTGAGACACTGAGACCCTGAGACACAGAGACCCAGAGGCCCTGAGACCCTGAGACACTGAGACCCTGAGACCGAGAGGCCCTGAGACCCTGAGACGCTGAGACACTGAGATACTGAGACTCAGAGACCCAGAGACCCAGAGGACATGAGACAGAGAGACCCTGAGGCCCTGAGACCCTGAGACCCTGAGACACTGAGACATTGAGACTCAGAAACCCAGAGACCCAAAGGACATGAGACAGAGAGACCCAGAGGCCCTGAGAATCTGAGACACTGAGGCACTGAGACCCTGAGACCCTAAGGCATTGAGACCCTGAGACCGAGAGGCCCTGAGACCCTGAGAGACAGTGACCCAGAGGCCCTGAGACAGTGAGACACAGAGACCCAGAGGCCCTGAGACCCTGAGACACTGAGACACTGAGACTCAGAGACACAGAGACTCAGAGGCCCTGAGACACTGAGACCCTGAGACCCAGAGTCCCTGAGGCCGTGAGACCCTGAGACACAGAGACCCAGAGGCCTTGAGGGACTGAGACCCTGAGACACTGAGACCCTGAACCCCAGAGGCCCTGAGACCCTGAGACAATGAGACACAGAGACCCAGAGACTCTGAGACCAGAGATCCAGAGACCCAGAGAGCCTGAGAAACTGAGACACTGAGACCCAGAGACCGAGAGACCCAGAGACGTAGAAACCCAGAGACCCTGAGGCATTGAGACTCAGAGACCCTGAGACCCAGAGACCCTGAGACACTGAGACCCAGAGACCCTGAGATACCGAGAATCAGAGACCCTGAGACACTGTGACACTGAGACACTGAGACCCTGAGACACTGAGATCATGAGACACTGATACACAGCGGCGCTGGGAACCTGAGACACCGAGACAATGAGACCCAGAGAACCTGAGAAACTGAGACCCAGAGACACTGAGGCCCTGAGACACAGATACCCAGAGACACAGAGACCTAGAGACCCAGAGACCCTGTGACCCTGAGACCCTGAGACCCTGAGCCACTGATACACAGAGACTCAGAGACCCTGAGAAACTGAGACACTGAGACCCTGAGTCACTGAGACACTGAGACCCTGAGTCACTGAGACACTGAGACACTGAGACCCAGCGACACTGAGACCCTGAAAACTGACAACCAGATACCCAGAGACTTTGAGACACTGAGACCCAGAGACAAAGAGACCCTGAGAAACTGAGACACTGAGACCCAGAGACACAGAGACCAAGAGACCCTGAGAGCCAGAGACCCTGGGACCCAGAGATCCAGAGACTCTGAGACACTGAGTCACTGAGAACCAGAGACCCAGAGACCCTGAGACCCAGAGACCCAGAGACCCTGAGACACTGAGACTCAGAGGCACTGAGACCCTGAGACACTGAGAGACTGAGACCCAGAGAAACAGAGACCCTGAGACCCGGAGACCCAGCGACCCTGAGACACTGGGACCCTGAGAACCAGAGACACTGACTCCGAGAGACCCAGAGACCCTGAAAAACTGAGACACAGAGACCGAGAGAGCCAGAGACCTAGAAACCCAGAGACCCAGAGACCCTGAGACCGTGAAACATTGAGACTCAGAGTCCTTGAGACCCAGAGAGCCTGAGACACTGAGACCCAGAGAGCCTGAGATACTGAGACACTGAGACCCTGAGACCCTGAGACACTGTGACACTGAGACACAGGGACCCTGAGACCTGAGACCCAGGCACCCAGTGACCCTCAGACCATGAGACATTAATACACAGAGACCCTGAGAACCTGAGACACTGAGACACCGAGACACCGAGGCACTGAGACCCAGAGACCCTGAGACATTGAGACCCAGAGACCCTGAGATCCTGAGATCCAGAGACGCTGAGTCACTGAGGCACTGAGACCCAGAGACAAAGAAACCCTGAGAAACTGAGACATTGAGACCCAGAGACACAGAGACCCAGAGACCCTGAGACCCAGAGACACTGAGAACCAATGACCCAGACACCCTGAGACACAGAGACCAGAGACCCTGAGACGCTGAGGCCATGAGACCCTGAGACACTGAGACCGTGAGACACTGAGACCCTGAGACACTGAGACCCTGAGAAACTGAAACACTGAGACCCTGAGACCCTGAGTCACTGAGACACAGAGACCCTGAGGAACTGAGACCCAGATACCCTGAGAAACTGAGACCCAGAGACAAAGTGACCCTGAGAAACTAAGATACTGAGACCCAGAGACACAGAGACCCAGAGACCCTGAGAAACAGAGACCCAGAGACCCTGGGACCCAGAGACCTTGAGACCCTGAGACCTAGAGACCCTGAGAAAATGAGACACTGAGAATCTGAGACAATGAGACACTGAGACACACTGAGATCCAGAGAGCAGTGACCCAGAAACCCTGAGGCACTGAGACCATGAGACCCTGAGACACTGAGAGACTGAGACACTGAGACGCAGAGACCCAGAGATCCAGAGACCCAGAGAATCTGAGTCCCAGGCACCCAGAGACCCTGTGACACTGAGACGCTGAGACACTGAGACACTGAGGCCATGAGACTCTGAGACACTGAGATCGAGAGACCCAGAGACCCCGAGACATTGAGACCCTGAGTCACTGAGACTCTGTGACACTGAAACCCAGATAACCTGAGACACTGAGACACTGACTCACAGAGACCCTGGGAAACTGAGACACTGAGACACTGAGACCCTGAGACCCTGAGACGCTGAGACAATGAGACCCTGAGACACTGAGACCCAGAGACCCAGAGAACCAGAGACCCAGAAACCCAGGAATACAGAGACACTGAGATCCTGAGACCCTGAGACATTGAGACCCAGAGACACTGAGACCCAGAGACCTTGGGACCCAGAGACCCAGAGACCCTGAGACCCAGAGATACTGAGACACTGAGACCCAGAGACCCAGAGACTCTGGGAAACTGAGGCATTGAGACCCAGAGACCCAGAGACCTTCAGACACTGAGAACCTGAGACCCTGAGACACTGAGAATCAGACAACCAGAGAACCTGAGAATTTGAGAAACTGAGACACTGAGGCCCAGAGACCCTGAGACACTGAGGCACAGAGACCCTGAGACACTGAGAATCAGACAACCAGAGAACCTGAGAATTTGAGAAACTGAGACACTGAGGCCCAGAGACCCTGAGACACTGAGGCCCAGAGACCCTGAGACACTGAGGCACAGAGACCCTGAGACACTGAGATCCTGAGACCCTGAGACACTGTGACACTGAGAAACAGAGACCCTGAGGCCCAGAGACCCAGACACCCAGCCACCTTGAGACCCTGAGACACTGAGGCACAGAGACCCTGAGACACTGATACACAGAGACCCTGAGAACCTGAGACACTGAGACACCGAGACACTGAGACACTGAGACCCAGAGAACCTGAGACACTGAGACACTGAGACCCAGAGACCATGAGACACTGAGACCCAGGGACCATGAGACCCAGAGACCCAGAGACCCAGAGATCTGAGTCACGGAGACACAGAGACCCTGAGACACTGAGAAACTGAGACACTGAGACCCAGAGAACTTGAGATACTGAGACCCTGAGACACTGAGACCCAGACGCCTTGAGAGCCTGAGAAACTGAGACCCTGAGACCCAGAGTCACTGAGACCCAGAGACCCAGGGGCACTGAGACCCTAAGAAACTGAGACCCAGATACCCAGAGACACTGAGACCCTGAGTCCCAGAGACACTGAGACACTGAGACCCAGAGACCCAGAGACTCTGGGACCCAGGTAACCAGAGACCCTCTGACACTGAGATCCAGAGACCCTGAGACCCTGAGACACTGAGACCCAGAGACTCAGAGACCCTGAAACCCAGAGAACCAGACACCCAGAGACCCTGAGACACTGAGGTTCTAAGACCCTGTGACACTGAGACACTGAGACAATGAGAAACTGAGACACTGAGACCCAAAGACAGACACCCAGAGACAGGAATACCCTTAGACACTGAGACCCAGAGACCCAGAGACCAAGAGACCCTGAGACAATGAGACCCTGGGACACTTAGACATTGAGACAGTTAGATACAGAGACACTGTGACCCTGAGACACTGAGACACAGAGACCCCGAGACCCAGAGACCCAGAGACCCTGAGACACGGAGACACTGAGACTCAGAGACCCTGACACCCTGAGAAACTGAGACATGAGACACAGAGACCCTGAGACATTGAGACCCTGAGACCCTGACACCCTGAGACATCGAGACACTGCGACACTGATACCCAGAGACCCTGAGACACTGAGACCCAGAGACCCTGAGACCCAGAGATGCTGCGACACTGAGACAATGAGACCCTCCGACACTGAGTCACTGAGACACTGCAAACCTGAAACCCTGAGACACTGAGACCCTGAGACACAGAGACACAGAGACCCTGAGACCTAGAGACCCAGAGACCCTGAGATACTGAGACATGAGACACTGAGACCCTGAGACATTGAGACCCTGACACCCTGAGACACTGAGACACTGAGACCCTCCAGCACTGAGACACTGAGACACTGCAAACCTGAAACCCTGAGACCCTGAGACACTGAGAGACTGAGACCCAGAGACCCTGAGATCCTGAGACACTGAGACCCTGAGACAAAGAGCCACTGACACATTGAGACTCTGAGACCGTGAGACCATGAGAAAGTGAAACACTGAGATCCTGAGCCCCTGAGACCACGAGACGCTGAGACTCTGAGACCCCGTGACAATGAGACACTAAGACCCTGAGACACTGAGACACTGAGACCCTGAGACCCTGGGACACTGAGACACTGAGACCCTGAGACACTGAGACACTGTGACACTGAGACCCAGTTACACAGAGACTCAGAGAGTGTGAGACACAGAGACAGTGAGATCAACAGACCAAGAGACCAAGAGAACCAGACATCCAGAGACATTGCAACCCTGAAAACCTGAGACTCTGAGACCCTGAGACCAAGAGACCCAGTGACCCTGAGACCCTGGGACACTGAGACCCAGAGACCCTGAGACCATTAGACCCTGAAACACTGAGACACTGAGACCCAGAGACCCTGAGACCCTGAGACTCTGAGAAACTGAGACCCAGAGACCTAGAGACCCTGAGAAGCAGAGACCCTGAGACCAAGGCAACCTGAGACAGTGAGACCCTGAGACAGTGAGACACTGAGACCCTGAGGCCCTGAGACACGGAGACACTGAGGCCCTGAGACACTGAGACCCTGAGACACAGAGGCACTGAAACACAGAGGCACTGAGGCCCTGAGACACTGAAACTCTGAGTCCCGGAGACTCTGAGACACTGAGAATCTGAGACCCTGATACACTGAGACAATGTGACCATGAGGCCCTGAGACACTGAGACACTGAGTCCCAGAGACCCTGAGAAAATGAGACACTGAGAACCTGAGACAGTGACACACTGAGACACTGAGAAACTGGGACCCATGGAACCAGAGACCTGGAGACACTGAGACCCTGAGACAGTGAGACACTGAGTCCCTGAGACACTGAGAGACTGTCACTATGAGACCCTGAGACCCTGAGACCCAGAGACACTGAGACCCTGAGACACTGAGACACAGATACACTGAGACCCAGAAACCCTGAGGATGAGAGATCCAGAGACCCTGAGGCCCTGAGACACTGAGACCCTGAGACACAGAGACACAGAGACTCAGAGACCCAGACATGCAGTGACCCAGAGTCCCTGAGAACCTGAGACACTGAGACACTGAGACACAGAGACACTGAGACCCTGAGAAACTGAGACCCAGAGACCCTGAGAAGCAGAGACCCTGAGACCAAGAGAACCTGTGACCCTGAGACACTGAGACTCTGCGACACTGAGACACTGAGACTCTGAGACATTGAGACCCTGCAACACTGAATCCCTGAGACCCTGAGACCCAGTGACCCTGAGAAAATGAGATACTGAGACACTGAGACCCTGAGACACTGAGACCCTGAAACACTGAGTCACTGAGACAGTGAGACAGTGAGACCCTGAAACACTGAGGGCTGAGACTCTGAGACCCTGATTCCCTGAGACCCGAGACTCTGAGACGCTGATTCCCTGAGACCCTGAGACACTGAGACTCTGAGACACGGAGACACGGAGACCCTGAGACAATGATAAACAGAGACCCTGAGACCCTGAGACAGTGAGGCACTGAGACCCTGAGACGCGGAGACACGGAGACCCTGAGACGCGGAGACACGGAGACCCTGAGACAGTGAGACACTGAGGCCCTGAGACACAGAGGCACTGAGGCCCTGAGCCCCTGAGCCCCTGAGCCCCTGAGACTTTGAAACTCTGAGTCCTGGAGACTCTGAGACACTGAGAAACTGAGACCCTGAGACCCTGAGACACTGAGACCCTTAGACAGTGAGACAATGTGACCATGAGACACTGAGACCCTGAGAAAATGAGACACTGAGAAACTGAGACAATGACACACTGAGACACTGAGACCCTGGGACCCAGGGAACCAGAGACCCAGAGACACAGAGACCCTGAGACCCTGATAGCCTGAGAAAATGAGACACTGAGAAACTGAGACAATGACACACTGAGACACTGAGACCCTGGGACCCAGGGAACCAGAGACCCAGAGACACTGAGACACTGAGACCCTGAGAAAATGAGACACTGAGTAACTGAGACAATGACACACTGAGACACTGAGACCCTGGGACCCAGGGAACCAGAGACCCAGAGACACTGAGACCCTGAGACCCTGAGAAAATGAGACACTGAGTAACTGAGACAATGACACACTGAGACACTGAGACCCTGAGACCCAGAGACACAGACACCCTGAGACCCTGAGAAACTGAGAGCCAGAGACCCAGAGACCCAGAGAACCTGAGACCCTGAGACACTGGGACCCGGCAACACTGAGACACTGAGACACCAAGACCCTGAAACACTGAAACACTGAGACACCGAGAAGCTGAGACACTGAGGCACAGAGACCCTGAGACCCAGAGTACCAGAGATGCAGAGACCCTGAGATCCTGAGACCCTGAAACACTGAGACACTGAGACACTGAGGCACAGAGACCTTGAGACCCTGAGACCCAGAGACCCAGAGAGCCTGTGACCCTGAGACACTGAGACACAGACACCCTGAGACACTGAGACCCTGAGACACTGAGACAATGAGACACAGCGACAGAGACACACTGCGACGCTGAAACCCTGAGACCCTGAGGCCCTGAGACACTCAGACCCAGAGACACTGATTCCCAGAGACCCTGAGAACCTGAAACATTGAGACACTGAGACCCAGAGACCCTGAGACACTGCGACACTGAGATCCTGAGACACAGAGACAGTGAGATCCTGATACACTGTGACACTGAGACACTGAGACCCTGAGACCCATAGAAACAGAGACCCAGACACCCAGAGACCCTGAGAAGCAGAGACCCTGAGACCAAGACAACCTGAGACCCTGAGACCCTCTGACACTGAGACACTGAGACCCTGAGACATTGAAAGACTGCAACCATGAAAGCCTGAGACCCTGAGACCAAGAGACCCAGTGACTCTGAGACCCTGAGGCCCTGAGACACTGAGACCCTGAAACACTGAGACACTGAGAGAGTGAGACACTGAGACCCTGAGACACTGAGACAGTGAGAAACTGAGACCCTTAGTCAGTGAGACGCTGAGACCTGAGACACGGAGACACGGAGACACTGAGAAACTGAGACACTGAGACCCTGAGACCCTGAGACACGGAGACACGGAGACACTGAGAAACTGAGACACTGAGACCCTGAGACCCAGAGACCCTGAGAAAATGAGACACTGAGAAACTGAGACAATGACACACTGAGACACTGAGAACTTGGGACCCTGGGAACCAGAGACCCTGAGACACTGAGACCCTGAGACACTGAGACCCTCAGACACTGAGACACTGTGAGACTGTGACCATGAGTCCCTGAGACCCAGAGACACTGAGACCCTGAGTGACTGAGGCCCTGAGACACCGAGACACTGATGCACTGAGACCCAGAAAACCTGAGAATGAGAGATCTAGAGACCCAGAGACCCTGAGACACTGAGACCCTGAGACATTGAGACACTGCAACCCTGAAAACCTGAGACCCTGAGACCCAGAGACCCAGTCACCCTGAGACCCTGAGAGACTGTGACCCAGAGACCCTGAGATCCTTCGACACTGAGACACTCAGACACTGAGACACTGAGGCACTGAGACCCTGAAACACTGAGACACTGAGACAGTGAGACACTGAGACCCTGAGACACTGAGAGCTGAGAATCTGAGACCCTGATTCCCTGAGACACTGAGACACTGATACACAGAGACCCTGCGACACTGAGAGCTGAGAATCTGAGACCCTGATTCGCTGAGACACTGAGACACTGAGACACTGAGACCCTGAGACACTGATACACAGAGACCCTGAGACAGTGAAACCCTGAGACAGTCAGACACTGAGACCCTGAGACCCAGAGACCCAGAGACACTGAGACCCGGCAACACTGAGACACTGAGACCCTGAGACCCAGAGACCCAGTCACCCTGAGACCCTGAGACCCAGGGACCCAGAGACCCTGAGAAAATGAGACACTGAGACCCGCTGACCCTGAGACACTGAGCCACTGAGACCCTGAGACACAGAGACACAGAGACACAGAGACACTGAGACCCTGAGACACTGATACACAGAGACCCTGAGACCCTGAGACAGTGAAACCCTGAGACAGTCAGACACTGATACCCTGAGACCCTGAGACACGAGACAATGAGGCCCTGAGACAGTGAATCCCTGAAACTCTGAGTCCCTGACATTCTGAGACACTGAGACAATGTGACCAGGAGACACTGAGACACTGAGACGCTGAGACCCTGAGAAAATGAGACACTGAGAACCTGAGACAATGACACACTGAGACACTGAGACTTGGGACCCAGGGAACCAGAGACGGTGAGACACTGAGACAATGACACACTGAGACACTGAGACCCTGAGACACTGAGGCACTGAGACCCTGAGACACTGAGAGACTGTGACCATGAGACCCTGAGACCCTGTGACCCTGAGACACTGAGACACAGAGACCCAGACACGCAGTGACCCAGAGTCCCTGAGAACCTGCAACCCTGAGACCCAGATACACAGAGACCCTGAGACCCTGAGAAACTGAGACCCAGAGACCCAGGGAAGCAGAGACCCTGAGACCAAGAGAACTTGAGACCCTGAGACACTGAGACCCGGCAACACTGAGACACTGAGACCCTGAGACCCAGAGACCCAGTCACCCTGAGACCCTGAGACACTGAGACCCTGAGACCCAGGGACCCAGAGACCCTGAGAAAATGAGACACTGAGACCCTGAGACACTGAGACCCGCTGACCCTGAGACACTGAGCCACTGAGACACTGAGACCCTGAGACACAGAGACACAGAGACACTGAGACCCAGAGTACCAGAGATGCAGCGACCCTGAAAAACTGAAACACTGAGACACTGAGAAGCTGAGATGCTGAGACACTGAGACAATGAGGCACAGAGACCCTGAGACCCAGACTACAGAGATGCAGAGACCCTGAGACCCTGAAACACTGAGACACTGAGAAGCTGAGACCCTGAGACACTGAGACACTGAGACCCTGAGACACAGAGACACAGAGACACAGACACACAGTGACTCAGAGACTCTGAAAACCTGAGAAACTGAGACACAGAAACCCAGAGACCCTGAGAAGCAGAGACCATTAGACCAAGACAACCTGAGACCCTGAGACACTGCGACACTGAGACCCCAAGACATTGAGACACTGCAACCCTGAAACCCTGAGACCCTGAGAAAATGAAACACTGAGACACTGAGACCCTGAAAAATTGAGATCCTGAGACCCTGAGACCCTGAGACACTGAAACATTGAGACACTGAGAAGCTGAGACCCTGAGACGCAGAGACCCAGAGACACAGAGACCCTGAAACCCAGAGACTCAGAGACCCAGAGAGCCTGAGACCCTGAGACAATGAGACACTGACACCCTGAGACCATGAACAACTGAGACACTGAGACCCTGAGACAGTGGGACACCGAAACCCTGAGACACAGAGACGTTGCGACCCTGAAACCCTGAGACCCTGAGACCCCGAGACACTGAGACACTGAGACCCAGAGACCCAGTGTCCCTGAGAGCCATAGACCCAGAGACCCTGACGCACTGAGACCCAGAGACGCTGAGACACTGAGACACTGAGGCACTGAGATCCTGAAACACTGAGACACTGAGACAGTGAGACACTGAGACCCTGAGACACTGATACACAGAGACCCTGAGAACCTGAGACACTGAGACCCTGAGACAGTGAAACCCTGAGACAGTGAGACACTGATACCCTGAGACCCTGAGACACGGAGACAATGAAGCCCTGAGACAGTGAAACGCTGAAACTCTGAGTCCCTGAGACTCTGAGACACTGAGAAACTGAGACCCTGAGACACTGAGACCCTGAGACACTGAGACACTGAGAAACTGAGACCCTGAGACACTGAGACCCTGAGACACTGAGACAATGTGACCATGAGACACTGAGACCCTGAGGCCCTGAGAAAATGAGACACTGAGAACCTGAGACAATGACACACTGAGACACTGAGACCCTGAGACACTGAGGCACTGAGACCCTGAGACACTGAGACACTGAGACCCTGAGACACTGAGACCCAGAGACCCAGTGTCCCTGAGAGCCATAGACCCAGAGACCCTGAGGCACTGAGACCCAGAGACCCTGAGACCCTGAGACACAGAGACACAGAGACCCAGACACGCAGTGACACAGAGACCCTGAGAAACTGAGACCCTGAGACCCTGAGAACCTGTGACCCTGAGACAGTGAGACCCTGAGACCCTGAGACCCTGAGACCATGAACCACTGAGACACTGAGACACTTAGACCCAGAGACCCTGAAACACTGAGACACTGAGACCCTGAGACCCTGAGACCCTGAGAAACTGAGATCCTGTGACCCTGAGACCCTGAGACACTGAGACAATGAGACATTGAGACATTGCAACCCTGAAACCCTGAGACCCTAAAACCCAGAGACCCAGTGACCCTGAGACCCTGAGACACTGAGACCCTGAGACCCAGGGACCTAGAGACCCTGAGAAAATGAGACACTGGGACCCACAGACCCTGAGACACTGAGCCACTGAGACACTGAGACCATGAGACACAGAGATACAGAGACACTGAGACCCAGAGACCCTGAGACAGTGAAACCCTGAGACACTGAGCCACTGAGACCCTGAGACACAGAGATACAGAGACACTGATACCCTGAGACCCAGAGACACGGAGACAATGAGGCCCTGAGGCAGTGAAACCCTGAAACTCTGAGCCCCTGAGACTCTGAGACACTGAGAAACTGAGACCCTGAGACACTGAGAACCTGAGACACTGAGACACTGAGAAAATGAGACACTGAGAACCTGACACAATGACACACTGAGACACTGAGACTTGGGACCCAGAGAACCAGAGACGGTGTGAGACACTGAGACAATGACACACTGAGACACTGAGACCCTGAGACACTGAGACCCTGAGACACTGAGACACTGAGACCCAGAGACCCAGTGTCCCTGAGAGCCATAGACCCAGAGACCCTGAGGCACTGAGACCCAGAGACCCTGAGGCACTGAGACCCTGAGACCCTGAGACACTGAGACCCTGAGACACAGAGACACAGAGACCCAGACACGCAGTGACACAGAGACCCTGTGACCCTGAGACCCTGAGACCCTGAGACACTGAGACAATGAGACATTGAGACATTGCAACCCTGAAACCCTGAGACCCTAAGACCCAGAGACCCAGTGACCCTGAGACCCTGAGACACTGAGACCCAGGGACCCAGAGACCCTGAGAAAATGAGACACTGAGACCCTGAGACCCTGAGACCCGCAGACCCTGAGACACTGAGCCACTGAGACACTGAGACCCTGAGACACGGAGACACAGAGACACTGAGAGCCACAGTACCAGAGATGCAGCGACCCTGAAACACTGAAACAATGAGACACTGAGAAGCTGAGACCCTGAGACCCTGAGACCCTGAGACCCTGAGGCACTGAGACCCTGAGACACTGAGACCCTGAGGCACTGAGACCCAGAGACCCAGAAACCCTGTCCCTGAGACACTGAGACACTGAGACTCTGAGGCACTGAGTCCCTGAGACACTGAGACACTCAGACCTTGAGACACTGAGAAACTGAGACACAGAGACACTGAGATCCAGAGAAACCGAGGCCCAGCAACCCAGAGACCCTGAGAGCAAGAGACCCAGACACCCAGATACCCAGAGACCCTGAGACACTGAGACCCATAGACACTGAGACACTGAGAAACTGAGACTCTGAGACCCTGAGATCCTTAGACACTGAAACCCTGAGACCCACGCCGCAGAGACACTGAGACTCTGAGACCCTGAGACAATAAGACCCTGAGACACTGAGACCCTGAGACACAGAGTCCAAGAGACCCAGAGACCCAGGGACACTGAGACCCTGAGACACTGCGACCCTGAGACCCTGGGACACTTAGACCCTGTGACACTGAGACTCTGGGACCCAGAGACCCAGTCCCTGAGACACTGAGAAACTGAGACACAGAGACAATGATAAACTGAGACCCAGAGACCCTGAGAGCAAGAGACGCAGACACCCAGATACCCAGAGACCCTGAGACACTGAGACCCAGAGACCCTGAGACCCAGTGACATTGAGACACTGAGAACTTCAGACATTGAGACCCAGAAATCCAGAGACCAAGAGACCCTGAGACACTGAGACCCTGAGACCCTGAGACACTGAGACCCAGAGACCCTAAGACCCTGAGACACTGAGACCCAGGGACCCTGAGACCAAGAGACCCAGAGACCCTGAGACACTAAGACCCTGAGACCCACAGACCCTGAGACCCGGAGAACTGGGACCCTGAGACCCAGACACCCAGAGACCCTGAGACCCTGAGACACTGAGACCCTGAGTCTCAGAGACCATGAGACTAAGTGAACCTGAGACCCAGAGACTCAGGGACACCAAGACCCTGAGACCCAGAGAACCTGAGACTCTGATAAACTGAGACATTGAGGCCCAGGGACCCAGACACCCAGAGACCCTGTGTCCCTGAGACCCAGAGACTCAGGGACACTGAGACCCTGTGAAACTGAGCCCCTGAGACACTAAGCACTGAGACACTGAGACCATGAGACCCAGAGACCCAGAGACTCTGAGACCCAGACACCCGGTGCCCCTCAGGCCCAGATACCCATGGACCCTGAGACCCTGAGCCACTGCGACACTTAGACATTGAGACACTGAGATCCAGGTACCCAGAAACCCAGAGACACTGAGACCCAGAGACCCTGAGACACTGAGATATTGAGACGCTGAGACACTGAGACCATGAGACCCTGAGAACCTGAGACCCTGAGACTAAGAGACCCAGAGCCCCAGAGACACTGAGATACTGAGACACTGTGACACTGACACACTGAGACATTGAGACCCTGAGACCCTGAGAGACGAAGCACTGAGACCCAGAGACCCTGACACCCTGAGACCCTGAGACATTGAGACCCTGAGACCCTGAGACCAAGGGACCCAGAGCTCCAGAGACTCTGAGACACTGTGACACTGACACCCTGAAACCCTGAGACATTGAGACCCTGAGACCCAGAGACACGAAGCACTGAGGCCCAGAGACCCTGAAAACCTGAGACACTGAGACCAAGAGAACCAGAAACCCAGAGACCCGGAGACCCAGAAACCCAGATAGCCAGAGACCCAGAGGCCCCGAGGCACTGAGACCCTGAGACTCAGAGCCCTCAGACCCAGAGACCTTGAGACCGTGAGAACCTGAGAAAATGTAACCTTGAGACACTGAGTCCTTGAGACCCTGGGACACTAAGCACTGAGACACTGGGACACTGAGAGCCTGAGACACTGAGACTCTGATGCGCTGAGACACTGAGCTCTGAGACACTGAAACACGGGGACGCTGAAACCCAGACACCCAGAAACCCAGAGACCCTAAGACCCTGAACCCCTGAGACCCTAAGACTCAGAGACCCAGAGACCCAGTTTCCTAGAGACCCTGAGAAACACAGACCCGAAGACACCGAGACACTGAGACACTGAGACCCTGAACCCCTGAGACACTGGGACCCTGAGACACTGAGACGCTGAAACACAGAGACACTGAGACCCTGAGACACTGAGACGCTGAAACATTGAGACACTGAGACACTGAGACCCAGAGACCCAGTGAGCCTGAGACCCTGATACACTGAATCCCTGAGACCCTGACACACTGAGATGTGTGACCCTGAGACACTGAGACCTTGAGACTCAGAGACCCTGAGACCCTAAGAGCCTGAGACCCTGAGACACTGAGACACTGAGGCCCAGAGAACCTGACCCTGAGAAACTGACACACTGAGACACTGAGACACTGAGACACTCAGAACTTGAGACACTGAGACCCTGACACCCTGAGAACCTGAGACACTGAGACCCTGAGACACTAAGCACTGAGGCACAGAGATCCTGAGAGCCTGAGACCCTGAGACACTGAGACATTGAGATCCAGAGACCCAGAAACCCAAAGGCCCTGAGACCCAAAGACCCATAGACGCAGAGACCCTGAGACCCAGAGACACTCAGACGCTGAGACTCTGTGACCCTGAGACACTGAGACCCTGAGGAACTGAGACCCAGACACCCAGACACCAAGAGATCCTGAGACACAGAGACACAGAGATCAGAGACCCTGAGATACTGTGACACTAAGACCCTGAGACACTGTGACACTGAGACCCAGAGACCCAGAAACCCTGAGAAACAGAGACCCAGACATCCTGAGACCCAGAGACCCAGAGACCCACAGACCCACAGACCGATGAACTGAGACACTGAGACCCCGACGCACTGAGACACTGAGACACTGAGACCCTGAGACGCAGAGACCATGAGACCGCGAGACCCTGAGACCCAGAGGCTCAAAGACCCTGAGACCCAGAGACCCTGAGACTCTGATAAACTGAGACACTGGGACCCAGAGACCCAGATACTCAGAGACCCTGAGACCCAGAGACTCAGGGAGCCTGAGACCCTGCAACACTGAGACACTGAGACCCTGAGACACGAAGCACAGAAACACTGAGACAATGAGACACAGAGACCCTGAGAAAATGAGACTCTGAGACCATGAGACCCATAGCCCCAGGGACGCTGAGACACTGAGACACTGCGACACAGAGGTCTAGAGACCCAGAGACCCAGAAAACCGGAGACCCTGAGTGTCTCAGAGTCTCAGGGTCTCAGGATCTCAGGATCTCTGGGTTCCTGCGTGTTTGGGTCTCAGGGTCTCTGGATGTCTGGTTCTCTTGGTCTCTTGGTCTGTTGATCTCACTGTCTCTGTGTCTCAGACTCTCTGTGTCTCTGGGTAACTGGGTCTCAGTGTCACAGTGTCTCAGCGTCTTAGTGTCTCAGGGTCTCAGTGTCTCAGTATCTCAGGGTCTCAGGGTCTCTGGGTCTCAGGGCCCATGGGATCAGTGTCTCAGTGTCTCTGGGTCTCAGGGTCTCTGGGTCTCAGTGTCTCAGGGTCTCAGGGTCTCAGGGTTTCAGGTTTGCAGTGTCTCAGTGCCTCAGTGTAAGAGGGTCTCAGTGTCTCAGCCTCTCTGGGTCTCAGTGTCTCAGTTTTTCAATGTCTCAATTTCTCAGTGTCTCAGTGTCTCAGTGTAACAGGGTCTCAGCCTCACATTGTCTCAGGGTCTCTGGGTGTTTGGTCCTCTGGGTTTCAGGGTCTCTGAGTCTCTGGGTCTCAGTGTCTCAGGGTCTCAGGATCTCTGGGTCCCTGCGTGTCAGTGTCTCAGTGTCTCAGGGTCTCTGGATGTCTGGTTCGCTGGGTCTCTTGGTCTGTTGATCTCACTGTCTCTGTGCCTCAGACACTCTGTGTCTCTGGGTAACTGGGTCTCAGTGTCACAGCATCTCAGTGTCTCAGGGTATCAGTGTCTCAGTGTCTCAGGGTCTCAGTGTCTCAGGGTCGCAGTGCCTCAGTGTCTCAGTGTCTCAGGGTCTCAGTGTCTCAGGGTCTCAGTGTCTCAGGGTCGCAGTGTCTCAGTGTCTTAGGGTCTCATGGTCACATTGTCTCAGTGTCTCAGGGTCTCAGGACCTCAGGGCCATTGTGTCTCAGTGTCTTTTTGTCTCAGGGTCTCAGGGTCTCAGTGTCACAGGGTGTCAGTGTCTAAGTGTCTCATGGTCTCATGGTCACATTGTCTCAGTGCCTCAGGGTCTCAGTGTCTCAGGGTCTCAGTTTCTCAGTGTCTCAGTGTCTCAGGGACTCAGAGTTTCAGTGTCTCAGGGTGTCAGTGCCTCTGTGTCTCAGTGTCTCTGTGTCTCAAGGCTCAGTGTCTCAGGTCCTCAGTATCTCCGCGTCTCAGGGTCTCAGGGTGTCAGTGTCTCAGGGTCTCTGGGTCTCGGTGTCTCAGGGTCTCAGGGTCACTGAGTCTCAGGGTCTCAGGGTCTCAGGGTTTCAGGGTTGCAAAGTCTCAATGTCTCAGCGTCTCAGTGTCGCAGGGTCTCAGTGTCTCAGGGTCTCAGGTTCTCTTGGTCTCAGGGTCTCTGCTTCTCAGGGTCTCTGGGTCTCAGTTTCTCAGGGTCTCAGGGTCTCTGTGTCTCAGTGTCTCAAGGTCTCAGGTTCTCAGGGTCTCTGGACCTCTCGTTCTCAGGGCTTCTGGGTCTCAGTGTATCAGTGTCTCAGGGTCTCAGTCTCTCAGGGTCTCAGTGTCTCTGGGTCTCAGGGTCTCATGGTCACTGTCTCTCAGTGTCTCAGGGTCTCAATGTCTCAGTGTCTCAGGGTCTCAGTGTCTCCGCGTCTCTGGTTCCCTGGGTCCCAGGGTCTCAGTGTCTCAGTGTGTCATTGTCTCAGGTTCTCAGTGTCTCATTTTCTCAGGGTCACATTGTCTCAGTGTCTCAGGATCTCAGTGTCTCAGGGTCTCAGTTTCTCAGTATCTCAGAGTCTCCGGGACTCAGAGTTTCAGTGTCTCAGGGGCTCAGGGCCTCAGTGCCTCAGTGTCTCAGTGTCTCAGGGTGTTAGGGTCTCTCGGTCTCTGGATCGCACGTTCTCAGGGTTTCTGGGTCTCAGTGTATCAGTGTCTCAGGGTCTCAGTGTCTCACTGTCTCAGGGTCTCAGTGTCTCACTGTCTCAGGGTCTCAGTGTCTCACTGTCTCAGGGTCTCAGTGTCTCAGGGCCTCAGTGTATCAGTGTCTCAGGGTCTCAGTGTCTCAGGGTCTCAGTCTCTCTCTGTGTCTCAGAGTCTCAGCTCTCAGTGTCTCAGGGTCTCAGTGTCTCACTCTCTCAGTGTCTCAGTGCTTAAGGGTCTCAGTGTCTCAGTGTCTCAGGGTCTCTGGGTCTCAGTGTCTCAGGGTCTCAGTGTCTCTGGGGCTCTGGGTCTCAGGGTCTCAGGGTCTGTGGGTTTCAGGGTTGCATTGTCTCAGGGTCTCAGTGTCTCTGTGTCTGAGGGTCTCTGGGTCTCTGTGTCTCTGTATCTCAGGGTCTCTGGGTCTTAAGGTCTCTTGGTCTGTGGGTCTCACTGTCTCTGTGTCTCAGGGTCTCTGTTTCTCTGGGTCTCAGTTTCTCTGTGTCTCTGGGCCTCTGTGTCCCTGGGTCTCAGTGTCTTAGCGACTCAGGGTATCAGGATCTCTGGGTCCCTGCGTGTCTGTCTCAGTGTTTTAGGGTCTCAGGGTCTCTTGATGTCTGGTTCTCTGGTGTCTTGGTCTGTTGATCTCACTGTCTGTGTCTCAGACTCTCTCTGTCTCTGGGTAACTGGGTCTCAGTGTCTCAGGGTCTCATTGTCTCAGGGTCTCAGTGTCTCAGAGTCTCAGTATCCCAGGAGCTCAGGGTCTCAGTGTTTCAGTGTCTCAGGGTCTCAGGGTCTCTGGGTCACATTTTCTCAGGGTCTCTGTGAATCAGTGTCTCAGGGTCTCAGTGTCTCAGTGTCGGACGGTCTCAGTGTCTCAGCCTCTCTGGGTCTCAGGGTCTTTGGGTCTCAGGGTCTCAGTGTCTCAGGGTCTCTGCGTATCAGTGTCGCAGTGTCTCAGTATCTCAGGGTGTCAGGGTCTCAGGGTCTCAATGTCTCAGGGTCTCAGTGTCTCATGTCTCAGTATCTCAGGGTTTCAGTGTCTCAGTTTCTCAGGGTCTCTGGGTCTCAGTGTCTCCGTGTCTCAGGGTCTCTGGGTCTCGGGGTCTCTGTGACTCAGTGTCTCAGGTTCACAGTCTCTCTGTGTCTCAATGTCTCAATGTCTAAGTGGCTCAGGGCCTCTGGGTCTCTGGGTCTCAGTGTCTCAGGGTCTCCGGGCCTCTAGGCCTCTGTGTCTTTGGGTCTCAGTGTCTCAGTTTCTCAGTGTCTCAGTGTCTCAATGTCACAGGGTCTCAGTGTCTCAGTGTCTCAGGGTCTCTGGGTGTCTGGTTCTCTGGGTTTCAGGGTCTCTGAGTCTCTGGGTCTCAGTGTCTCAGGGTCTCTGCGCCTCAGTGTCAGAGGGTCTCTGGAAACCTGGGTCTCAGTGTCTCTGGGTCTCTGGGTCTCTTCGTCTCAGTGTCTCTGGGTCTCTGGGTCTCAGGGTCTCGGTGTCTCTGGGTCTCAGGGTTTCTGGGCCTCATGGTCTCTGGGTCTCTCGGTCCCTAGGTCTCTGGGTCTCAGTGTCTCTGGGTCTCAGTGTTTCAATTTCTCAGGGTCTCTATGTCTCTGGTTCTCAGAGTCTCAGTGTCTCTGGGTATCTGGGTCTCAGTTTCTCAGGGTCTCTGGGTCCCGTGGTCTCTGGGCCTCTGGGACACTGGGTCACTGGGTCTCAGTGTCTCAGGGTCTCAGTTTTTCATTGTCTCAGGGTCTCACGGTCTCTGGGTCTCTGTGCCTTTGCATCACTGGGTCTCTGGGTCTCTGTGTCACACTGTCTCAGTGTGTCACTGTGTCAGGGTCTCTGGGTCCCGTGGTCTCTGGGTCCCTGGGACTCTGGGTCACTGGGTCTCAGTGTCTCAGGGTCTCAGTGTCTCAGCGTCTCAGGGTCTCAGGGTCTCAGTGTCTCAATGTCTCAGTGTCTCATGGTCTCAAGGTCTCTGGTTCTCAGTGTCTCAGGGTCTCAGGGTCTCAGGGTCTCAGTATCTCAGGGTCTCTGGGTCTCTGGTTCTCAGTGTCTCTGGGTATTGGGTCTCAGGCTCTCAGGGTCTCAGTGTCCCTGGGTCTCTGTGTCTCAGTGTCTAAGTGACTCAGGGTCTCTGGGTCTCAGTTTCACAGGCTCTCAGGGCCCCTGGGTCTCAGTGTCTCAGTGTCTCAGGATCTCAGGGTCTCAAGGTCTCTGTGTTTCAGTGACTCAGTGTCTCTTGGTCTCTGTGTCGCAGTGCCTCAGTGTCTCATGGTCACTGGGTCTCTGGGTCTCTGTGTCTCAGGGTCTCTGGGTCTCAGCGTCTCAGGGTCTGTGTGTATTAGTGTCTCAGTGTCTCAGGGTCTCTGTGCTTCAGTGTCTCAGGGTCTCAGGGTCTCAGGATCTCAGTGTCTCAGGGTCTCTGGGTCTCAGTGACTCACTATCTCAGGGTGTCTGGGTCTCAGTGTCTCAGAGTCTCTGGGTCTCAATGTCTCAGTTTCTCAGGGTCTCTCTGCTTCTCTGGGTCTCTGGGTCTCAGTGTCTCAGTTCCTCAGGGTCACTGGGTCTCTGTGAGTCAGTGTGTCAGTGTCTCAGGGTCTCTGGGTCTCAGTGTCTCAGTGTCTCAGTGTCTCAGTGACTCATGGTCTGAGTGTCTCAGTGTCTCAGTGTCTCTGGGTATCTGGGTCTCAGTTTCTCAGGGTCTCAGTGTCCCTGGGTCTCAGTGTCTCAGTGACTCAGGGTCTCTGGGTCTCAGTTTCTCAGGGTCACAGGGCCACTGGGGCTCAGTGTCTCAGTGTCTCAAGTCTCTGGGTCTCAGTGCCTTGGTGTCTCGGTGTCTCAGGGTCTCAGGGTCACTGGGTGTCTGGGTCTCAGGGTCTCACGGTCCCTGTGTCTCAGTGTCACAGTGTCTCAGGGTGTCGGTGTCTCAGTATCTCAGTTCTCTGGGTCTCAGTGTCTGAAGGTTTCTGGGTCTCAATGTCTCAGTTTCTCAGGGTCTCTCTGCTTCTCTGGGTCTCTGGGTCTCAGTGTCTCAGTTCCTCAGAGTCTCTGGGTCTCTGTGAGTCAGTGTCTCAGTGTCTCAGGGTCTCAGGGTCTCTCGGTCTCACTGTCCCAGAGTCTCAGTGTCTCAGGGTCTCAGGGTCTCAGTGTCTCAGGGTCTCAGTGTCACAGGGCCTCTGGGTGCCTGGGTCTCAGAGTCTCTGGGTCTCTGGATCTCTGTGTCTCTGCGTCTCAGTCTCTCAGGGTCTCAGGGTCTCAGGGTCTCAGTGTCTCTGGGCCTCTGGTCTCTGGGTCTCTGGATCTCTGTGTCTCTGCGTCTCAGTCTCTCAGGGTCTCAGTGTCTCTGGGTCTCTGGTCTCTGGGTCTCAGGGTGTCGGGGTCATTGGTCTCAGTGTCTTTGGGTCTCAGGGCCTCAGTGTCTCTGGGTCTCAGGGTTTCTGGGTCTCAGGGTCTCTGGGTCTCAGGGTCACAGGGTCACTCGTTCTCAGTGTTTCAGTGCCTCAGAGTCTCTGGGTCTCTGGGTCCCAGGGTCTCTGGGCCTCTATTTCTCAGGGTCTCTGGGTCTCTGTGTCTCTGGGTCTCAGTGTCTCAGTTTCTCAGTGTCACTTTGTCTCTGTGTCTCAGTGTCTCTGGGTATCTGGGTCTCAGTTTCTCAGGGTCTCAGTGTCCCTGGGTCTCAGTGTCTCAGTGACTCAGGGTATCTGGGTCTCAGTTTCTCAGGGTCACAGGGCCACTGGGTCTCAGTGTCTCAAGTCTCTGGATCTCAGTGCCTCGGTGTCTCGGTGTCTCAGGGTCTCAGGGTCACTGGGTGTCTGGGTCTCAGGGTCCCTGTGTCTCAGTATCTCAGGTCTCTGGGTCTCAGTGTCTCAGGGTCTCTGGGTCTCAGGGACTCTGAGTCTCAATGTCTCAGGGTCTCTGGGTCTCTGGGTTTCTAGGTCTCTCGGTCTCTGGGTCTCAGTGTCTCAGTTTCTCAGGGTCTCTGGGTCTTTGGGAGTCAGTGTCTCTGGTTCTCAAGGTCTCAGTGTCTCAGGGTCTCTGGGTCTCCGGGTCTCTGTGTTTCTGGGTCTCAGTGTCTCAGTGTCCAGGGTCTCAGTGTCTCAGTCTCTCAGTGTCTCAGGGTCTCATGGTCTCAGTGTCTCAGGGTCTCTGGTCTCTGGGTCTCAGGGTGTCTGGGTCATTGGTTCTGAGTGTCTCTGGGTCTCAGTGTCTCAGTTTCTCAGGGTCTCTGGGTCTCTGGGAGTCAGTGTCTCTCGTTCTCAGTGTCTCAGTGTCTCAGGGTCTCTGGGTCTCTGAGTCTCAGGGTGTCTGGGTCATTGGTTCTCAGTATCTCTGGGTCTCAGGGTCTCAGTGTCACTGGGTCTCAGGGTGTCTGGGTCTCAGGGTCTCAGGGTCTCTGCTTCTCAGTGACTCAGTGTCTCAGAGTCTCTGGATCTCTGGGTCCCAGGGTCTCTGGGTCTCTGGGTCTCAGGGTTTCTGGGTCTCAGGGTCTGTGGTTCTCAGTGTCTCAGTGTCTCTGGGTATCTGTGTCTCAGTTTCTCAGGGTCTCAGTGTCCCTGGGTCTCTGTGTATCTGGGTCTCAGTTATCTCAGGGTCTCAGTGTCCTGGGTCTCTGTGTCTCACTGTCTCAGTGACTTAGGGTCTCAGGGTCGCTGGGTCTCTCGGTCTCAGTGTTTCAGAGACTCATGGCCTCAGTGTCTCAGGGACGCAGTGTCTCAGGGTCTCAGGGTCTCAGTGTCACAGCGTCTCAGGGTCTCAGTGTCTCAGTGTCTCAGGGTCTCTGGGTTTCTAGGTCTCTGTGTCTCAGTGCCTCAGTGTCTCAGTGTCACAGTGTCTCAGGGTCTCAGTGTCTCAGTGTCTCAGGGTCTCTGGGTTTCTAGGTCTCTGGGTCTCTCGGGCTCTGGGTCTCAGTGTCTCAGTATCTCAGGGTCTCTGGGTCTCTGGGAGTCAGTGTCTCTGGTTCTCAGGGTCTCAGTGTCTTAGGGTTTCTGGGTCTCCGGGTCTCAGGGTCTCTGTTTCTTTGGGTCTCTGTGTCTCAGGGTCTCAGTGTCTCTGGGTCTCAGGTTTTCTGGGTCTCAGGGTCTCTGGGTCTCAGGTTCTCTGGGTCTCTGGTTCTCAGTGACACAATGTCTCAGAGTCGCTGGATCTCTGGGTCCCAGGGTCTCTGTGTCTCTGGGTCTCAGGGTCTCTGGGTGTCTTTGTCTCAGTGACTCAGAGTCTCAGGGTCACTGGGTGTCTGAGTCTCTGGGTTTAGGGTCGCAGGGTCTCCGTCTCTCTGGCTCTCTGGGTCTCTGTGTCTCTGGGTCTCAGTGCCTCATTGTCTCTGAGTAACTGGGTCTCTGGGTCTCAGTGTCTCAGGATCTCAGTGTCTCAGGGTCTCTGGATCTCTGGTTCGCTGGGTCTCTTGGTCTGTGTGTCTCACTGTCTCTGTGTCTCATGGTCCCTGTGTCTCTGGGTCTCTGGGCCTCAGTGTATCAGGGTCTCAGGGTCACTGTGCCTCAGTGTCTCAGGGACTCAGTGTATGAGTGTCTCTGTGTCTCAATCTCTCAGGGTCTCAGTTTCTCAGTGTCTCAGTGTCTCAGGGTTTCAGGATCTCAGGGTCCCTGGGTCTCAGTGTCTCTGGGTCTCAGGGCCTCAGTGTCTCAAGGTCTCAGTGTCTCATTGTCTAAGTGTCTCAGTGTCTCATGTCTCAGTGTCTCTGTGTCACTGTGTCTCAGGGTCTCAGTGTCTCATGTCTCAGTATCTCAGGGTCTCAGGGTCTACGGGCCTCAGTATCTCAGTGTCTCAGGGTCTCTGGGTCTCAGTTTCTCAGTGTCTCAGGGGCTCAGTGTCTCAGTCTCTCAGTGTATCCGTGTCTCAGGGTCACTGTGCCTCAGTGTCTCAGGGTCTCAGCGTCTCAGTGTCTCACTGTTTCAGTGTCTCAGGGGCTCAGTGTCTCACTGTTTCAGTGTCTCAGGGGCTCAGTGTCTCACTGTCTCAGAGTCTCAGGGTCTCTGGGTCTCAGGGTTCTTGGTCTCTGGTTCTCAGGTTCTCAGTGTCCTTGGGTCTCTGGGTCTCTGTTTCTCATCTCTTAGTGTCTCAGTGTCTCAGGGTGTCAAGGTCACTGGGTCACTGCATGTCTGGGTCTCTTTGTCTCAGGGATTCAGGATCTCTGGATCTCTGGTTGTCTGGGTCTCCTGGTCTGTGGGTCTCACTGTCTCTGTGTCTCAGGGTCTCTGTGTCTCAGTTTCTCAGGGTCTCTGCATCGCTGTGTCTCAGTGACTCAGGGTCTCAGGGACTCAGTGTATGAGTGTCTCAGTCTCTCAGGGCCTCAGGGTCTAAGTGTCTCAGCGTCTCAGTGCCTCAGTGTCTCAGTGTCTTCGTGTCTCAGTGTCCCAGGGTCTCATGGTCTCAGTGTCTCCGTGTCTCAGTGTCTCAGGGTCTCTGGGTCTCTTGGTCTCCGGGTCACACTTTCTCAGGGTCTCTGTGTCTCAGTGTCTAAGGGTCTCAGTGTCTGAGGGTCTCCGGCTCTCAGTGTCTCAGGGTCTCAGTGTCTCAGGGACTCATGGTCTCAGTGTCTCAGCTCTCAGTGTCTCAGGGTCTCAGTCTCTCACTTTCTCAGTGTCTCAGGGTCTTAGTCTCTCACTGTCTCAGTATCTCAGGGTCTCAGTGCCTCAGGGTCTCTGGGACTCAGTACTTCAGTGTCTCAGGGTCTCAGGGACTCTGGGTCTCTGGGTGTCAGGGTCTCTGGGTCTCTGTGTTTCTGGGTCTCAGTTTCTCAGAGTCTCAGGGTCTCAGGATCACTGGGTCTCTGCGTGTTTGGGTCTCAGTGTCTCCGGGTCTCAGGGTCTCTGGATGTCTGGTTCTCTGGGCCTCTTGGTCTGTTGATCTCACTGTCTCTGTGTCGCTGGGTAACTGGGTCTCAGTGTCACAGTGTCCCAGTGTCTCAGGGTCTCAGTGTCTCAGGCTCTCAGAGTCTCAGTGTCCCAGGGTCTCAGGGTCTCAGGTTCGCAGGAACTCTGGGTCTCTGGGTCACATTTTCTCAGCGTCTCAGGGTCTCTGTGTCTCAGTGTCTTAGGGTCTCAGAGTCTCAGTGTCTCAGTGTCTCTGGGTCTCAGTGTCTCAGTGTCTCATAGTCTCTGGGGCTCAGGGTCCGTGGGAATCAGTATCTCAGTGCCTCAGGTTCTCTGGGTCCCATAGTCACAGGGTCTCTGCGTCTCTGGGTGTCAGTGTCTCAGGGTCTCCGGGACTCAGTGTCTCAGGGTCTCAGTGTCTCATTGTCTCAGGGTCTCAGTGTCTCAGGGTCTCAGTGTCTCAGGTGCTCAGGACCTCAGTGTCTCAGTTTCTCAAGGTCTCATGGTCTCAGAGACACAGTGTCTCACTGTCTCAGTGTCGCACTGTCTCAGGGTCTCAGTGTCTCTGGTTCTGTGGGTCTCAGGGGCTCTGGGTCTAAGTGTCTCAGGGTCTCAGCATCTCAATGTCTCTGGGTCTCAGTGTCTCAGTGTCTCAGTGTCACTGGGACTCAGTGTCTCAGGGTCTCAGGGTCTCAGTGTCTCAGTGTCTCAGGGTCTCAGTGTCTCAAGTCTCATTATCTCAGTGTCTCAGGGTCTCTGGGTCTCTGGGTTTCAGTTTCGCATGGTCTCAGGGTCTCAGTGTCTCAGTGTCTCACTGTTTCAGTGTCTCAGGGTCTCTGGGTCTCTGTGTCTTTGGGTCTCAGTGTCTCAGTTTCCCAGTGTCTCAGTGTCTCATTGACTCAGGGTCTCAGAGTCTCAGGGTCTCAGTGTCTCAGGGTCTCTGGGAGTCTGGTTCTCTGTTTTTCAGTGTCTCTGGGTCTCAGTGTCTCAGGGTCTCAGTTTCTCAGGGTCTCAGGGTCTCTGTGTCTCATTGTATCAGTGTCTCAGGGTCATAGCTTCTCGGGGTCTCGGGGTCTCTGGTCTCAGGGTCTCTGTGTCTCAGTGTCTCAGAGTCTCTGGGTCCCTCTTTTTCATTGTCTCATGGTCTCCGTGTCTCACGGTCTCTGGGCCTCTGGGCCTTTGCATCACTTGTTCTCTGGGTGTCTGTTTCACACTGTCTCAGTGTGTCACTGTGTCAGGGTTTCTGGGTCCCGAGCTCTCTGGGTCTCTGGGACTCTGGGTCACTAGGTCTCAGTGTCTCAGGGTCTCAGGGTCTCAGTGTCTCAGCGTCTCAGGGTCTCTGTGACTCAGTGTCTCAATGTCTCAGTGTCTCAGGGTCACAGGCTCTCAGTTTCTCAAGGTGTCTGGGTCTCTGGGTCTCTGTATCTCATTGTATCAGTGTCTCAGGGTCATAGCGCCTCGGGGTGTCAGGATCCCTGGTCTTAGGGTCTCTGTGTCTCAGTGTCTCAGCGTCTCTGGGTCTCTGAGTCTCAGTTTTTCATTGTCTCAGGGTCTCAGTGTCTCACGGTCTCTGGGTCTCTGCGCCTTTGCATCACTGGGTCTCTGGGTCTCTGTGTCACACTGTCTCAGTGTGTCACTGTGTCAGGGTCTCTGGGTCCCATGGTCTCTGGGTCTCTGGGGCTCTGGGTCACTGTTTCTCAGTGGCTCAGGGTCTCAGTGTATCAGCGTCTCAGGGTCTCTGGGTCTCAGTGTCACAATGTCTCAGTGTCTCAGGGTCTCAGTTTCTCAGGGTGTCTGGGTCTCTGGGTTTCTGTATCTCATTGTATCAGTGTCTCAGGGTCATAGCACCTCAGGGTCTCAGGGTCTCTGGTCTCAGGGTTTCAGTGTCTCAGGGTCTCTGGGTCTCAGTTTTTCATTGTCTCAGGGTCTCAGTGTCTCACGGTCTCTGGGTCTCTGTGCCTTTGCATCACTGGGTCTCTTGGTCTCTGTGTCACAGTGTCTCAGTGTGCCACTGTGTCACGGTCTCTGGGTCCCGTGGTCTCTGAGTCTCTGGGACTCTGGGTCTCTGGCCCTCAGTATCTCAGGGTCTCTGGGTCTCAGTGTCTCAATGGTTCAGTCTCTCAGGGTCTCAGTTTGTCAGGGTGTCTGGCTCTCAGTGTCTCAGTGTCTCTGGGTCTCTGGGTATCAGGGCCACTGGGACACTGGGTCTCAGTTTCTCAGGGTCTCTAGGTATATGGGTCTCTGGTTCTCAGGGTCTCAGTGTCTCAGGGTATCAGTGTCTCTGGGTCTCTGCGTCTCACTGCCTCAGGGTTTCAGGGTCTTTGGGTCTCTGGTCTCAGTGTCTCAGTTTCTCAGTATCTCAGTGTCTCAGGGTCTCTGTGTCTCTGGGACTCCGGGTCTCAGTGTCTCAGGGTCTCTGGGTGCCTGGGTGTCTGGGTCTCAGGGTCTCTGGGCCTCAGAGTCTCAGGGTCTCAGGGTCTCAGTTTCTCATTGTCTCAGTGTCTGTGGGTCACTGTATCTCATTGTATCAGTCCCTCAGGGTCTCAGCGTCTCGGGGTGTCTGGGTCTCAGGGTCTCTGTGTCTCAATGTCTCAGGGTCTCTGTATCTCTGGTCTCAGTTTTTAATTGTCTCAGTGTCTCAGTGTCTCAGTGTCTCAGGGTCTCTGGGCCTCTGCGTCACTGGGTCTCCGTGTCTCACTGTCTCAGTGTGTCACTGTGTCAGGGCCGCTGGGTCCCCTGGTCTCCGTGTTTCTAAAACTCTGGGTCACGGGGACTCAGTGTCGCAGGGTCTCTGGGTCTCAGTGTCTCAGGGTCTCTGTGACTCAGTGTCTCAGTGTCTCTAGGTCTCTCGGTCTCTGGGTTACTAGGTCTGTTGGTCTCTGGGTCACTGGATGTCAGTGTCTCAGGGTCTCTGGGTCTGTGTGTGCCTGGGTCTCTGTGTCTCAGTTTCTCAGGGAATGAGGGTCTCTGAGTTTCTGGTTCTCAGCGTCTCAGGGGCTCAGGGACACAGGGTCTCCGTTTCTCAGAATCTCTAGGTCTCGAGGTCTCTGGGTCTCAGTGTCTCAGTGTCTCTGGGTCTCAGGGTCTAAGTTTCTCTGGGTCTCAGTGTCCCTGGGTCTCTGATCTCAGTGTCTTGGTGACTCAATGTCTCAGGGCCTCAGCGTCTCAGGGTCTCATGGTCACATTGTCTCAGTGTCTCAAGGACTCTGGGACTCTGGGTCTCAGTGTCTCAGTTTTTCAGGGTCTCTGGGTCACAGGAACTCTGGATCTCTGGGTCTCTAGGAGCCAGTGTCTCTAGTTCTCAGGGTCTCAGTGTCTCAGGGTCTCTGGGACTTCAGGTCTCAGGGTCTCTGTTTCTCTGGGTCTCAGTGTCTCAGTCTCTCAGTGCCTCAGGGTCTCAGTCTCTCAGTGCCTCAGGGTCTCTGGTCTCTGGGTCTCAGGGTGTCTGGGTCATTTGTTCTCAGTGTCTCTGGGTCTCAGGGTCTTTGGGTCTCTGGTTCTCAGTGACTCAGTGCCTCAGAGTCTCTGGATTTTTGGGTCCCAGCTTCTCTGGGTCTCTGTGTCTCTGGGTCTCAGTGCCTCAGTTTCTCAGGGTCTCTTTGTCTCTGGGTCTCAGTGTCTCAGTGTCTCTGGGTATCTGGGTCTCTGTTTCTCAGGGTCTCAGAGTCCCTGCGTCTCTGTGTCTCAGTGTCTCAGTGACTCAGGGTCTCTGGGTCTCAGTGTCTCTGGGTCTTAGGATCACAGTGTCTCTGGGTCTCAGGGTCTCTGGGTCTCTGGTTCTCAGTGTCTCAGTGTCTCAGGGTCTCTGGGTCCCAGGGTCACTGGGTCTGTGTTTCTCTGGGTCTCTGGATCTCTGCGTCTCAGTGCCACTGTTTCTCAGGGTCTCCTTGTCTCTCGGTCTCAGTGTCTCAGTGACTCAGGGTCTCAGGGTGTCACTGTCTCTGGGACTCTGGGTCTCAGTGTCTCAGTGTCTCATGGTCTCAGTGTCTCAGGGTCTCAGTGTCTCAGGGTCTCTGGTCTCTGGGTCTCGGGGTGTCTGGGTCATTGGTTCTCAGTGTCTCTGGATCTCAGTGTCTCAGTGTCTCTGGGTCTCAGGGTTTCTGGGTCTCAGGGTCTCTGGGTCTCTTGGTCTCAGGGTTTCTGGGTCCCTGGTTCTCAGTCACTCAGTGTCTCATGTGTCTGGATTTCTGGGTCCCAGGGTCTCTGGGTCTCAGGGTCTCTGGGTTTCTGTGTCTCTGTGTCTCAGTGTCTCAGTGTGTCTGGGTATCTGGGTCTCCGATTCTCAGGGTCTCTGTGTCTCAGGGTCTCTGCGTCTCTGGGTCTCAGTTTCTCAGGGTCACAGGGCTTCTGGGTCTCAGTTTCTCAAGGTCTCTGGGTCTCAGTGTCTCAGTGTCTCAGTTTCTCAGGGTCTCTGGGTCTCTGTGTCTCAGTGGCTCAGGGTCTCAGGGTCACAGGGTCTCTGGGTCTCTGGGTCTCAGTGTCTCAGGTTCTGAGGGTCGCTGTGTATCAGTGTCTCATGGCCTCAGTGTCTCAGAGTCTCACGGTCACTGGGTCTCAGGGTCTCAGGGTCTCTGTGTCTCAGGGTCTCTGGGTCTCAGTATCTCAGGGTCTCTGGGTCTCTGGGTCGCAGGGTCTCTGAGTCTCAATGTCTCAGGATCTCTAGGTTTCTAGGTCTCTGGGTCTCTCGGTCTCTGGGTCTCAGTGTCTCAGTTTCTCAGGGTCTCTGAGTCTCAGTGTCTCTGGGTCTTAGGATCACAGTGTCTGTGGGTCTCAGGGTCTCTGTTTCTCTGGTTCTCAGTGTCTCAGTGTCTCAGGGTCTCTGGGTCCCAGGGTCTCTGGGTCTGTGTTTCTCTGGGTCTCAGGATCTCTGTGTCTCAGTGCCACAGTTTCTCAGGGTCTCTTTGTCTCTCGGTCTCAGTGTCTCAGGGACCCAGGGTCTCACTGTCTCTGGGACTCTGGGTCTCAGTGTTTCAGGGTCTCATGGTCTCAGTGTCTCAGGGTCTCAGTGTCTCAGGGTCTCTGGTCTCTGGGTCTCGGGGTGTCTGGGTCATTGGTTCTCAGTGTCTCTGGATCTCAGGGTCTCAGTGTCTCTGGGTCTCAGGGTTTCTGGGTCTCAGGGTCTCTGGGTCTCTGGGTCTCTTGGTCTCAGGGTTTCTGGGTCCCTGGTTCTCAGACACTCAGTGTCTCGTGTGTCTGGATTTCTGGGTCCCAGGGTCTCTGGGTCTCAGGGTCTCTGGGTTTCTGTGTCTCAGTGTCTCAGTGTGTCTGGGCATCTGGGTCTCCGATTCTCAGGGTCTCTGTGTCTCAGGGTCTCTGCGTCTCTGGGTCTCAGTGTCTCAGTTTCTCAGGGTCACAGGGCTTCTGGGTCTCAGTGTCTCAGGGTCTCAGGGTCTCTGGGTCTCTGGGTCTCAGTGTCTCAGTTTCTCAGGGTCTCTGGGTCTCTGTGCCTCAGCGGCTCAGGGTCTCAGGGTCACAGGATCTCTGGGTCTCTGTGTCTCAGGGTCTCACTGTCTCTTGGTCTCTGGGTCTCTCAGTCTCAGTGTCTCAGGGTCTCTGGGTCTCAGTGTCTCGGTGTCTCAGTGTCTCAGCGTCGCTGTGTATCAGTGTCTCATGGTCTCAGTGTCTCAGGGTCTCAGGGTCACTGGGTGTCTGGGTCTCTGTGTCTCAGTGCCTCAGTGTCTCAGTGTCACAGTGTCTCAGGGTCTCAGTGTCTCAGTGTCTCAGGGTCTCTGGGTTTCTAGGTCTCTGGGTCTCTCGGGCTCTGGGTCTCAGTGTCTTAGTATCTCAGGGTCTCGGGGTCTCTGGGAGTCAGTGTCTCTGGTTCTCAGGGTCTCAGTGTCTCAGGGTTTCTGGGTCTCCAGGTCTCAGGGTCTCTGTTTCTTTGGGTCTCTGTGTCTCTGGGTCTCAGGGCCTCAGTGTCTCTGGGTGTCTTTGTCTCAGTGACTCAGAGCCTCAGGGTCACTGGGTGTCTGAGTCTCTGGGTTTGGGGTTGCAGGGTCTCCGTCTCTCTGGCTCTCTGGGTCTCTGTGTCTCTGGGTCTCTGTGCCTCATTGTCTCTGAGTAACTGGGTCTCTGGGTCTCAGTGTCTCAGGATCTCAGTGTCTCAGGGTCTCTGGATCTCTGGTTCGCTGGGTCTCTTGGCCTGTGTGTCTCATGGTCCCTGTGTCTCTGGGTCTCTGGGCCTCAGTTTATCAGCGTCTCAGGGTCACTGTGCTTCAGTGTCTCAGGGACTCAGTGTATGAGTGTCTCTGTGTCTCAGTCTCTCAGGGTCTCAGTTTCTCAGTGTCTCGGTGTCTCAGGGTTTCAGGATCTCAGGGTCCCTGGGTCTTAGTGTCTCTGGGTCTCAGGGCCTCAGTGTCTCAAGGTCTCAGTGTCTCATTGTCTAAGTGTCTCAGTGTCTCATGTCTCAGTGTCTCTGTGTCACTGTGTCTCAGGGTCTCAGTGTCTCATGTCTCAGTATCTCAGGGTCTCAGGGTACACGGGCCTCAGTATCTCAATGTCTCAGGGTCTCTGGGTCTCAGTTTCTCAGTGTCTGAGGGGCTCAGTGTCTCAGTGTCTCAGGGTCTCAGTGTCTCTGGCTCTCAGTGTATCCGTGTCTCAGGGTCACTGTGCCTCAGTGTCTCAGTGCCTCAGGGTCTCAGCGTCTCAGTGTCTCACTGTTTCAGTGTCTCAGGGGCTCAGTGTCTCACTGTTTCAGTGTCTCAGGGGCTCAGTGTCTCACTGTCTCAGAGTCTCAGGGTCTCTGGGTCTCAGGGTTCTTGGTCTCTGATTCGCAGGTTCTCAGTGTCCTTGGGTCTCTGGGTCTCTGTGCCTCATGTCTTAGTGTCTCAGTGTCTCAGGGTGTCAAGGTCTCTGGGTCACTGCATGTCTGGGTCTCTTTGTCTCAGGGATTCAGGATCTCTGGATCTCTGGTTGTCTGGGTCTCCTGGTCTGTGGGTCTCACTGTCTCTGTGTCTCAGGGTCTCTGTGTCTCAGTTTCTCAGGGTCTCTGGGTCTCTGTGTCTCAGTGGCTCAGGGTCTCAGGGTCACAGGGTCTCTGGGTCTCTGGGTCTCAGGTTCTGAGGGTCGCTGTGTATCAGTGTCTCATGGCCTCAGTGTCTCAGAGTCTCACGGTCACTGGGTATCAGGGTCTCAGGGTCTCTGTGTCTCAGGGTCTCTGGGTCTCAGTATCTCAGGGTCTCTGGGTCGCAGGGTCTCTGAGTCTCAATGTCTCAGGGTCTCTAGGTTTCTAGGTCTCTGGGTCTCTCGGTCTCTGGGTCTCAGTGTCTCAGTTTCTCAGGGTCTCTGGGTCTCAGTGTCTCTGGGTCTTAGGATCACAGTGTCTGTGGGTCTCAGGGTCTCTGGGTCTCTGGTTCTCAGTGTCTCAGTGTCTCAGGGTCTCTGGGTCCCAGGGTCTCTGGGTCTGTGTATCTCTGGGTCTCTGGATCTCTGTGTCTCAGTGCCACAGTTTCTCAGGGTCTCTTTGTCTCTTGGTCTCAGTTTCTCAGGGACTCAGGGTCTCACTGTCTCTGGAACTCTGGGTCTCAGTGTCTCAGGGTCTCATGGTCTCAGTGTCTCAGGGTCTCTGGTCTCTGGGTCTCGGGGTGTCTGGGTCATTGGTTCTCAGTGTCTCTGGATCTCAGGGTCTCAGTGTCTCTGGGTCTCAGGGTTTCTGGGTCTCAGGGTCTCTGGGTCTCTTGGTCTCAGGGTTTCTGGGTCCCTGGTTGTCAGTCACTCAGTGTCTCGTGTGTCTGGATTTCTGGGTCCCAGGGTCTCTGGGTCTCAGGGTCTCTGGGTTTCTGTGTCTCTGTGTCTCAGTGTGTCTGGGTATCTGGGTCTCCGATTCTCAGGGTCTCTGTGTCTCAGGGTCTCTGCGTCTCTGGGTCTCAGTGTCTCAGTTTCTCAGGGTCACAGGGCTTCTGGGTATCAGTGTCTCAGGGTCTCAGTGTCTCAAGGTCTCTGGGTCTCAGTGTCTCAGTGTCTCAGGGTCTCTGGGTCTCTGGGTCTCAGTGTCTCAGTTTCTCAGGGTCTCTGGGTCTCTGTGTCTCAGTGGCTCAGGGTCTCAGGGTCACCGGGTCTCTGGGTCTCAGTGTCTCAGGTTCTGAGGGTCGCTGTGTATCAGTGTCTCATGGCCTCAGTGTCTCAGGGTCTCAGGGTCTCATGGTCACTGGGTCTCTGGGTCTCTCGGTCTCTGGGTCTCAGTGTCTCAGTTTCTCAGGGTCTCTGGGTCTCTGGGAGTCAGTGTCTCTGGTTCTCAGGGTCTCAGTGTCTCAGGGTCTCTGGGTCTCCAGGTCTCTAGGTCTCTGTTTCTCTGGGTCTCAGTGTCCAGGGTCTCAGGGTCTCATGGTCTCAGTGTCACAGGGTCTCATGGTCGCAGTGTCTCAGGGTCTCTGGTCTCTGGGTCTCAGGGTGTCTGGATCATTGGTTCTCAGTGTCTCTGGGTCTCAGGGTCTCAGCGTCTCTGGTCTCTGTGTCTCATGGTGCCTGGGTCATTGGTTCTCAGTGTCTCTGGGTCTCAGGATCTCAGTGTCTCAGGGCCTCTGGGCCTCTGGTTCTCAGTCACTCAGTGTCTCAGAGTCTCTGGATCTCTGGGCCCAAGGGTCTCTGGGTCTCAGGGTCTCTGGGTCTCTGTGTCTCTGGGTCTCACTGTCTCAGTGTCTCAGTGTACCTGGGTCTCTGTGTCTCAGGGTCTCAGTTTCACTGGGTCTCTGTGTCTCACTGTCTCTGTGACTCAGGGTCTATGGGTCTCAGGGTCTCTGGGTCTCAGTATCTCAGTGCCTCAGAGTCTCAGTGTCTCAAGGTCTCTGTGTCTTTTTGTCTCAGTGGCTCAGGGTCTCAGGGTCACAGGGTCTCTGGGGCTCTGTGTCTCTGGGTGTCTGTGTCTCAGGGTCTCAGTGTCTCTTGGTGTCTGGGTCTCTGGGTCTCAGTGTCTCAGGGCCTCTGGGCCTCAGTGTCTCGGTGTCTCAGTGTCTCAGGTTCTCAAGGTGTCATGTATCAGTGTCACATGGTCTCAGTGTCTCAGGGTCTCAGGGTCACTGGGTGTCTGGGCCTCAGGGTCTCTGGGTCTCAGGGTCTCTGGGTCTCAGGGTCTCTGGGTCTCTGTGTCTCAGGGTCTCTGGGTCTCAGGGTCTCAGTGTCTCAGTGTCTCAGTTTCTCAGGGTCTCGAGGACTCAGGGTCTCTGGGTCTCTGGGACCCTGGGTCTCAGTGTCTCAGGGCCTCTGGGTCTTTGGGTGTCTGGTTCTCTAGGTCTCTGAGTCTTAATGTCTCAGTGTCTCAGGGTCTCCGGGTCTCCGGGTCTCTGGGTCTCTGTGCCTCAGAGTCTCAGTGTCTCAGGGTCTCTGGGCCTCTGGGTCTCTGTGTCTCAGTGCATCAGTGTCTCAGGGTGTCTGTGTCTCAGTGTCTCACGATCTCAGGATCTCAGGATCTCAGGGTCTCTGAGTCTCTGAGTCTCAGTGTCTCAGGGTCTCAGTGTCTCAGGGTCTCAGGGCCTCTGGGTCTCTGTGTCTCAGTGCCTCAGGGTCTCAGTGTCTCAGGATCTCAGGATCTCAGGGTCTCTGAGTCTCTGAGTCTCAGTGTCTCAGGGTCTCAGTGTCTCAGGGTCTCAGGGCCTCTGGGTCTCTGTGTCTCAGTGCCTCAGGGTCTCTGTGTCTCAGGGTCTCTGGGTCTATGGTTCACTGGGCCTCTGGGCCTCAGGGCCTCTGGATCTCTGGGCCTCTGGTTCTCTAGGTCTCTGGGTTTCAATGTCTCAGTGTCTCATTGTCTCAGGGTCTCCGTGTCTCAGGGTCTCTGGGCCTCAGGGTCTCAGTGCCTCAGGGTCTCAGGGTCTCTGGGTCTCAGGGTCTCAGGGTCTCAGTGTCTCAATGTCTCAGGGTCTCAGGGGCTCAGGGTCTCAGGATCTCAGTGTCGCAGTGTCTCAGTGTCTCAGGGTCTCAGGATCTTAGTGTCTCAGGGTCTCAGTGTCTCAGGCTCTCAGTGTCCCAGGGTTTCTGGGTTATGTGTCTCAGTGTCTCTGTGTCTCAGTGTCTCAGTTTCTCTGGGTCTCTGGGTTTCTGAGTCTCAGTGTCTCAGGGTCTCTGGGTCTCACGGCCTCAGTGTCCCCGTGTCTCAGGGTCTCAGGGTCTCAGTGTCTCAGTGTCTCCGTGTGTCTGGGTCTCAGGGTGTCAGTGTATCGGTGTCTCATGGTCTCAGTGTCTCAGGGTCTCATGGTCATTGTGTGCCTGGGCCTCAGGGTCTCTGGGTCTCAGTGTCTCAGGATTTCTGTGTCTCAGTGTCACAGTGTCTCAGGGTCTCAGGGTCTCACGGTCTCAGTGTCTCCGTGTCTTAGGGACTCAGGATCTCTGTGTCTCAGTGCCTCACGGTCTCTGGGTCTCTGGGTCTCAGTGTCTCAAGGTCTCTGGGTCTCTGGGTCACTGGTTCTCTGGGTCTCAATGTCTCAGAATCTCAGGGTCTCAGGGTCTCATGGTCCCTGGGTCTCTGTGTCTCAGTGTATCAGGGTCTGAGGGTATAGTGTCTCACTGTCTCAGGGTCGCTGGGTCTATGTGTCTCAGTGTCTCAGGGTCTCAAGATCTCAGTTTCTCAGTGTCTCAGGGTCTCAGTGTATCTGAGTCTCTGGGCCTCGGTGTCTCAGGGACTCAGGGTCTCTGTGTCTCAGTGTGTCAGGGACTCTAGGTCTCTGGGTCTCAGTGTCTCAGGGTCTCTGTGTCTCTGGGTCACTGGATCTCTGGGTCTCTGGGTCTCAGTGTCTCAGGGCCTCTGGGTCTCTGGTTCTCTTGGTCTCTGGGTCTCAATGTCTCAGTGTCTCTGGGTCTCAGGGTCTCTGGGTCTCTGTGTCTCATTGAATTAGGATCTCAGTGTCTCAGTGTCTGAGGGTCTCTGAGTCTCAGGGTCTCAGGGTCTCAAGGTCTCAGTGTTGCAGTGTCTCAGGGTCTCAGTGTCTCAGGGTCTCAGGATCTCAGTGTCTCAGGGTCTCAGGATCTCAGTGTCTCAGGGTCTCTGGGTCTCTGAGTCTCAGTGTCTCAGTTTCTCTGGGTCTCTGGTTCTCAGTGTCTCATTGTCTCTGGGTCTCCGGGTTTCTGGGTCTCAGTGTCCCAGAGTCTCAGTGTCTCAGGGTCTCTGGGTGTCTGGGTCTCTGGGAGTCAGTGTCTCTGGGTCTCAGAGTCTCCGGGTCTCAGGGTCTCAGTTCCTCAGGGTCTCAGTGTCTCTGGGTCACTGTACCTCGTTGTAACAGGGCCTCAGGGCCTCAGGGTCTCTGGGTCTCTGGGTCTCAGGGTCTCTGTATCTCTGATCTCAGTTTTTAACTGTCTCAGGGTCTCAGTGTCTCAGGGTGTCTGTGCCTCTGGGCCTCTGCGACACTGGGTCTCTGGGTCTCCGTGTCTCACTGTCTCCGTGTGTCACTGTTTCAGGGTCACTGGGTCCCCTGGTCTCTGTTTCTGGGACTCTGTGTCACTGGGTCTCAGTGTCTCAAGATCTCAGTGTCTCAGGGTCTCTGGGTCTCAGTGTCTCAAAGTCTCAGTCTCTCAGTGTCTCAGGGTCTCTGGGTCTCTGTGTCTCATGTCTCAGGACTTCAGTGTCTCAGTGTCTCAATGTCTCAAGGTCTCTGGGTCTCTGGGTCACTGGGTCTCAGGATCTCTGAGTCACTGGGCCTATGTGTCTCTGTGTCTCAGTGTCGCAAGGTCACAGGGTCTCTGAGTCTCTGGGTCCCTGTGTCTCAGTGACTCAGGGTCTCTGGGTCTCTGTGTATCAGTGTCTCTGGATCTGTGGGTCTCCGTGTCTCAGTGTCTCAAAGTCTCAGTCTCTCAGTGTCTCCAGGTCTCTGGGTCTCAGTGTCTCAGGGTTTCAGTGTCTCAGGCTCTCTGGGTCTGTGTGTCCTAGTGTCTCAGTGTCTCTGGGTCTCTGGTCTGAGTGTCTCCGGGTCTCCGGCTCTCAGGGTCTCTTAGTCTCTGGGTCACTGGGTCTCAGTATCTCAGTGTCTCAGGTTCTCTGAGTCTCTGGGTCCCTGTGTCTGAGTGCTTCAGTGACTCGGAGTCTCTGGGTCTCTGGGTCTCAGTGTCTCAATGGCTCTGGGTCGCTGGGTCTCAGTGTCTCAAAGTCCCTCAGTGTCTCAGGGTCTATGGGTGTCTGGGTCTCTGGACTCTGTCTCAGTGTCTCAGGGTTTCAGTGTCTCAGGGTCTCAGTGTCTCAGTGTCTCAGGGTCTCAAGTTCTCTCGGTCTCTGGGTCAGTGAATCTCAGGGTCTCTGGGACACTGGGTCTATGTGTTTCCGTGGCTTAATGTCTCAGGGTCATTGGGTCTCTGAGTGTCTGTGTCTCAGTGTCTCACCGTCTCAAGGTCTCAGGGTCTCTGTTTCTCAGTGTCTCAGAGTCTCTGGGTCTCAGTGTCTCAAAGTCTCAGTCTCTCAGGGCCTCTGGGTCTCAAGTCGCAGTGTTTCATGTCTCAGGGTCTCAGTGTCTCAGGGTCTCAAGGTCTCTGGGTCTCTTGGTCACTGGGTCTCAGGATCTTTGGGTCACTGGGGCTATGTGTTTCAGTGTCTCAGGGTCATTGGGTCTCTGGGGCTCAGTGTCTCAAGGTCTCAGGGTCTCTGAGTCTCTGTGTCCCTGTGTCCCTGTGTCTCACTGTCTCTGTGACTCTGGGTTTCTGTGCCTCAGTGTCTCTGCATCTGTGGGTCTCTGGGTTTCAGTTTCTCAAAGTCTCAGTTTCTCTGTGTCTCCAGGTCTCTGCGTCTCTGGGTCTCTGGTTCTCTGTGTCTCAGGGTTTCAGTGTGTCAGGATCTCTGGGTCTCTGTGTCCCAGTGTCTCAGTGTCTCTGGGTCTCTCAGTCTCTGTGTCTCAGGGTCTCTGAGTCTCTGTGTCTCAGGGTCTCAGCGTCTCTCGGTCACTGAGACTCTGTGTCTCAAAGTCTCTGGGTCTCTGTGCCTCAGTGTCTCTGTGTTCCTGGATATCTGGTTTTCTGGGTCTTTTGGTCTCTGGGTCACTGTGTCACAGGTACTCAGGGCCTCTTGGTCTCAGTGCCTCAGGGTCTCAATGTCTCAGGGTCTCTGGGTCTCTGGGTCTCGTGGTGTTGGGGTCTCAGTGCCTCAGGGTCTCAGTGTCTCAGGGTCTCTGGCTCTCAGGGTCCCTGCGTTTCATTTTCTCAGGGTCTCTGCCTCTCTGGGTCTCAGTGTCTCAGGGTCTCTGGGTCACTGGGACTCTGGGTCTCAGTGTATCAGGGTCTCTGGGCCTCTGTGTCTCTCGGTTTCAGGGTATCTGGGTCTCTGAGACTCAAGGTCTCAGCGTCTCACGGTGTCTGGGTCCCTTCGGTCTCAGTGTCTCAGTGTCTCAGGGTCTGAGGGTCCCTGGGTCTCAGTGTCTCAATGTCTCAGGGTCTCTGGGTCTCTCGGCCTCAGTGTCTCAGTGTCCAAATGTCTCAGGGTCTCTGGGTCTCTGTGTCTCAGTGTCTTAGTGTCCCAATATCTCAGCTTCTCTGGGTGTCTGGCTCTCTGTGTCTCAATGTATCTGGGTCTCTGGGTCTCTGTGCCTCAGTGTCTCAATGTCTCAGTTTCTGAATGTCTCAGGGTCTCTGGGTCTCAGGGTCTCTGTGTCTCAGTGTCTCAATGTATCAGGGTCTCTGGGACACAGGGTCGTTTGGTCTCTGGGTCTCTGTGTCAAAGTGTCTCAATGTCTCAGAGTCTCTGGGCCTCAGTGTCTCAATGTCTCAGGGTCCCTGGGTCTCAGTGTCTCAGTGTCTCAATGTCTCAGGTTCCCTGGGTCTCAGTGTCTCAGCGTCTCAATGTCTCAGGGTCTCTGGGACTCAGGGTCTCCGTGTCTCAATGTCTCAGGGTCTCAGGGTCTCAGGGTCTCAGTATCTCAGGATCTCAATGTATCAGGGTCTCTGGGTCTCAAGATCTCTGGGTCTCTGTGTCTCAGTGTCTCAATGTCTCTGGGTCTCTGTGTCTCAGTGTCTCTATATATCAGGGTCTCTGGGTCTCAGGATCTCTGGGTCTCTGGGTCTCTGAGTCTCAGTGTCTCTGAGACACTGAGACATAAAGACCCAGAGAAACCGAGACCCTGAGACCCAGAGACACTGACACATTGAGACACTGAGATACAGAGACCCAGAGACATTGAGACACTGAGGCACAGAGACCCAGAGACGGTGAGACACTGAGGCACAGAGACCCTGAGACCCAGAGAACCAGAGACCATGAGACACTGAGACACAGAGACCCAGAGGCACTGAGACACAGAGTCCCAGAGAGCTTGAGACTTTGAGACACTGAAACACTGAGACACAGAGAACCAGAGACCCTGAGACCCAGAGACATTGAGACACTGGGCACAGAGACCCAGAGACCGAGAAGCCCTGAGACATTGGGACACACAGACCGAGAGAGCAAGAGAACAAGTCAACCTGAGACCAAGAGACCCTGAGACACAGAAACCCTGAGACGCAGAGACCCAGAGACATTGAGACACTGAGGCTCTGAGGCACAGAGACACAGAGACGGTGAGACTCTGAGACTCTGAGACTCTGAGACACTGACGCACTGAGACACAGAGGCATTGAGTAACAGAGACACAGAGACACTGAGACTCTGAGACACTGAGACAATGACACACTGAGACAGAGAGACACAGACACTCTGAGGCACTGAGACACAGAGACGCTGAGACACTGAGGCACAGAGACACAGAGACAAGGAGACACTGAGACACAGAGGCACAGAGACACTGAGGCACTGAGACACAGAGACACAGAGACACTGAGACTCTGAGACAATGAGACACAGAGACACAGAGACACTGAGGCACTGAGACACAGAGACACAGAGACACTGAGACTCTGAGACAATGAGACACAGAGACACTGCGACACAGAGAAACAGAGATTCTGAGACACTGAGACACTGAAACACTGAGACACAGTGACACAGTGAGACTGAGTCACAGAGACACAGAGACCCTGAGACATTGAGACACAGAGTCACAGAGACAAAGAGACACTGCGACACTGATTCACAGAGACACTGAGACACTGGGACAGAGAGACACAGAGACTCTGAGAAACTGAGATACTGAGATACTGAGACGCAGAGACACTGAGACACAGAGACACTGAGACTCTGAGACACTGAGACACAGAGGCACAGAGACACAGAAACATTGCAACTCTGAGACACGGAGACACAGAGACACTGAGACACCGTGGCACAGGGACATTGAGACTCTGAGACACTGAGACAATGAGACTCTGAGACACTGAGAAACAGAGAGTCTGAGACACTGAGACACTGGGACTCTGATACACTGAGACACTGAAACACTGAGACGCAGAGACACAGAGACACTGAGACTCTGAGACACAGAGACACTGAGAAACAGAGACACAGAGACACTGAGACTCTAGGACACTGAGACACAGAGAATCACATACGCTGAGACACTGAGATCCAGAGACTCTGAGACACTGAGACACAGGGAAACTGAGACACAGAGACACAGAGACTCTGAGACACTGAGACACTGAGGCACAGAGACACTGAGACTCTGAGACTCTGAGACTCTGAGACTCTGAGACACTGAGACACAGAGACACTGAGACACAGAGGCATTGAGACTCTGAGACGCAGCGACACAGATACACTGAGACTCTGAGACACTGAGACACAGTGACACAGAGAGACTGAGTCACAGAGACACAGAGATGCTGAGACACTGAGACACAGAGACACTCAAACTCTGAGACACTGCAACACTGATTCACAGAGACACTGAGACACTGGGACACAGAGACACAGAGACTCTGAGAAACTGAGACACTGAGACGATGAGACACTGAGACACTGAGACTCTGAGACTCTGAGACACGGAGACTCTGAGACCCTGAGACACTGAGACACAGAGACACTGTGACTCTGAGACCCTGTGACACAGAGACTCTGAGACACTGCAAATCTGAGGCACTGAGACCCTGAGACACTGAGACTCTGAGACGCATAGACACAGAATACAGAGACACAGAGAAACAGATACACTGAGATTCAGAGACACAGACACACTGAGTCTCTGAGACACTGAGACACTGAGACTCTGAAACTCTGAGACTCGGAGAAACAAAGACCCAGAAGCACAGAGACACTGAGACTCTGTGACACTGAACCACAGAGACACAGAGACACTGATACTCTGAGACTCTGAGACTCTGAGACTCTGAGCCACAGAGACACTGAGAATCTGAGACATAGAGACACTGAGACTCTGAGACACTGAGCCACAGAGACACTGAGACACTGTGACTCTGAGACGCAGAGACTTTGAGATGCAGAGACTCTGAGACGCAGAAAAGCTGAGACGCAGAGACGTTGAGATGCAGAGACGCTGAGGCACAAAAACTCTGAGACGCAGAGGCACTGAGACACAGAGATGCAAAGATGCTGAGACGCAGTGACTCTGAGACGCAGAAACGCTGAGATGTAGAGTCTCTGAGACACAGAGACTCTGAGACGCAGAGACTCTGAGACGCAGAAACGCTGAGATGGAGAGTCTCTGAGATGCAGAGACGCTGAGACGCAGAGACGCTGAGATGCGGAGACACAGTGACACAGAGACACTGCAAATCTGAGGTACTGAGACCCTGAGACACTGAGACACTTAGACTCTGAGATGCATAGACACAGAACACAGAGACACAGAGAAACAGAGACACTGAGACTCAGAGACACAGACACACTGAGTCTGAGACACTGAGACACTGAGGCTCTGAAACTCTGAGACTCTGAGAAACAGAGACCCAGAAGCACAGAGACACTGATACTCTGAGACTCTGAGACACAGAGACACTGAGACACTGAGCCGCTGAGACTCTGAGACACTGAGACACAAAGACCCAGAGACACAGAGACACTGAGAATCTGAGACACAGAGACACAGAAACACTGAGACACTGAGACTCTGAGACTCTGAGACACAGAGACACTGAGTCACTGAGACACTGAGACACTTAGACACTGATACTCTGATACTCTGATACTCTGAGACACTGAGACACAGAGACACTGAGACACAGAGACACTGAGAAATAGAGACACCGGGATTCAGAGACTGTGAGACTGTGAGACAATGAGAATCTGAGACACGGAGAGACAGAGACACTGAGGCACAGAGACCCAGTGACACAGAGACACTGAGACACAGGGGCACAGAGACACAGAGACACTGAAACACTGGGACACTGAGACGCAGAGACTCTGAGACGCAGAGATGCTGAGACGCGGAGACACTGAGACGTATAGACTCTTAGACGCAGAGACTCTGAGACGCTGAAACTCTGAGATGCAGAGACTCTGGGGGGCTGAGGCTCAGTGACTCTGAGACTCTGAGACGCAGAGTCTCTGAGACGCAGAGACGCAGAGTTCTGAGACGCTGAGATGCGGAGACTCAGCGACTCTGAGACTCTGAGACACTGAGACGCAGACCTCTGAGACACAGAGATGAAGAGACTCGAAGACGCAGAGGGTCTGATATGCAGAGACGCAGACATTCTGAGACGCAGGGACTCTGAGACTGTGACAATCTGAGACACAGAGACTCTGAGATGCAGAGACGCTGAGACGCAGGGGCGCGGAGGCACTGAGACGCAGAGACTCAGACGCAGAGACTCTGAGACGCTGAGACGCAGAAACGCTGAGACGGAGAGAATCTGAGATGCAGAGACGCTGAGACGGAGAGAATCTGAGATGCAGAGACGCTGAGACGCAGAGACGGTGAGACGCTGAGACTTAAAGACGCAGAGTCTCTGAGACGCACAGACTCTGAGATGCAGAGACGCTGAGACGCATAGACGCAGAGACTCTGAGGCACAGAGACGCTGAGACGAAGAAACTCAGAGATGCAGAGCCCCTGAGACGCTGTGACGCAGAGAGTCAGAGACGCAGAGATGCTGAGACGCAGAAACTCGGAGACGCAGAGACGCTGGGACGCAGAGACGCTGAAACTCAGAAACTCTGAGACACCGAGGCTTTGAGTCTCAGAGACGCTGAAACGCAGTGACGCCCAGGTGCAAAGATGTTGAGACGCAGAGACTCTGAGACGCAGAGACGCTGAGACGCAGAGACTGAGACGCAAAGAGTCTGAGACACAGGGAGACTTACACACAGAGATTCTGAGACGCAGAGTCCCTGAGACGCTGAGATGCAGAGACTCTGAGATGCAGAGACTCTGAGACCCAAAGATGCTGAGACGCAGAGACTCTAGACGCAGAGACGCTGAGACTCAGAGACGCTGAGACGCTGAGACGCAGAGACTCTAAGACGCAGAGCCTCTGAGACGCAGAGACGCTGCGATGTGGAGACTCTGAGACGCGGAGACTCTGAGAGGCAGAGACTCTGAGACGCAAAGACTCTGAGACACAGGGAGACTGACACGCAGAGACTCTGAGACACAGAGTCTCTGAGACGCTGAGACGCAGAGACTCTGAGACGCAGAGACACTGAGACGCATGGAGACTGAGACGCAGAGACTCTGAGATGCAGAGACGCTGGAACGCAGAGACTCAGAGACTCTGAGACGCAGAGACTCTGAGAAGCATGAGGACTGATACGCAGAGACTCTGAGACGCAGAGACGCTGACACGCAGAGAAGCTGAGACGCAAAAATGCTGAGACGCAGAGACTCTGAGACACAAAGACTCTGAAACGCAGGGAGACTGACACGCAGAGATTCTGAGATGCAGAGACTCTGACACGCAGAGACTCTGAGACACCGAGGCTCTGAGGCTCAGAGAGGCTGAGATGCAAAGACGCTGAGACACAGAGACTATGAGATGCAGAGACTCTGAGACTCAGAGACACTGAGACGCAGAGACGGTGAGACGCAGAGACTCTGAGACGCAGAGACGCTGAGAAGCATTGGCTCTGAGATACAGAGATTCTGACACGCAGAGACTCTGAGACGCAGAGATTCTGAGATGCAGAGACTCTGAGATGCAAGAATCTAAGACGCAGAGACACTGAGACGCAGAGATGCTGAGATGCAGAGACTCTGAAAACACGAGACTCTGAGACGTTGAGATGCAGAAACGCTGAGATGGAGAGAATCTGAGACACAGAGACGCTGAGACGCAGAGACGCTGAGATGCAGGGACGCTGACACACGGAGACGCAGAGACACAGAGACACTGAGATGCAGAGACTCTGAGACGCAGGGAGACTGACATGGAGAGACTCTGAGACGCAGTGACGCTGAGACGCAGAGACTCTGGGAAGCAGAGACACTGAGATGCAGAGACTCTGAGACGCTGAGATGCTGAGACGGAGACACGCAGAGACTCAGAGACACAGAGTCCCTGAGACGCTGTGACGCAAAGACTCAGAGACCCAGAGACGCTGAGACGCAAAGGCGCTCAGATGCAGAGACTCTGAGACGCAGATACTCTGAGATGCAGAGACTCTTAGACGCAGAGACACTGAGATGCTGAGACTCTGAGACGCAGAGACACTGAGATGCTGAGACGGAGAGACACAGAGAGTCTGAGACACAGAGTCCCTGAAACGCTGTGACGCAGAGACCCAGAGACGCTGACACTCAGAGACTCTGAGACGCAGTGACGCAGAGACGCAGAGACTCAGACTCTGAAATGCAGAGATAATGAGACTCAGAGACGTTAAGGCGCAGAGACTCTGAGACACAGGGAGACTTACACGCAGAGACTCTGAGACGCAGAGCCCCTGAGACCCAGAGACGCTGAGACTCTGAGACGCAGAGACGCAGAGACGCTGAGACTCAGAGACTGAGACGCAAAGACTCTGAGACACAGGGAGACTTACACGCAGAGACTCTGAGACGCAGAGTCCCTGAGACGCTGAGACGCAGAGACTCTGAGACGCAGGGACGCTGAGACTCAGAGACTCTGAGACGCAGAGGCTCTGAGACTCAGAGACACTGAAACGCAGAGACGCTAAGACGCAGAGACTCTGAGACGCAAAGACTCTGAGACGCAGAGGCTCTGAGACTCAGAGACGCTGAAACGCAGAGACGCTGAGACGCAGAGACTCTGAGACCCAGAGACTCTGAGAGGCAGAGACTCTGAAGCGCAAAGTCTCTGAGACACAGGGAGACTGAGACGCAGAGATTCTGAGACGTAGAGTCTCTGAGACGCTGAGACGCAGAGACACTGAGACGCAGAGACTCTGAGACGCATGAGGACTGATACGCAGAGACTCAGAGATGCAGAGACTCAGAGACGCAGAGATGCTGACACGCAGAGAAGCTGAGACGCAAAAATGCTGAGACGCATAGACTCTGAGACGCAGAGTCCCTGAGACGATGTGACGCAGAGACTCTGAGACCCAGAGACGCAGAGACTCTGAGACGCACAGACTCTGAGACGCAGAGTCCCTGAAACGCTGTGACACAGAGACTCTGAGACGCAGAGATACTGAGATGCAGAGACGCCGAGACGCTGAGACACGGAGACACTGAGATGCAGAGACTCTGAGACGCTGATATGCTGAGACGGAGACACGCAGAGAATTATGAGACGCAGAGACTCAGAGACGCAGAGTCCCTGAGACGCAGAGACTGAGACGCAAAGACTCTGAGACACGCAGAGAATTATGAGACGCAGAGACTCTGAGACGCAGAGTCCCTGAGACGCTGAGACACAGAGACTCTGAGACGCAGAGACTCTGAGACGCAGAGACTGAGACGCAAAGACTCTGAGACACAGGGAGACTTACACGCAGAGACTCTGAGACGCAGAGTCCTTGAAACGCTGAGACGCAGAGACTCTGAGACGCAGAGACTCTGAGACTCAATGACTCTGAGACGCAGAGACTCTGAGACGCAGAGACTCTGAGACTCAATGACTCTGAGACGCAGAGACGCTGACATGCAGACACTCTAAGACGCAGAGACTATGAGACGAAGAGACTCTGAGACGCAGAAACGAAGAGACGCTGAAACGCTGAGATGCAGAGATGCTGAGACGCAGAGACTCTGAGAACATGAGACTTGAGACGCTGAGATGAGGAAACGCTGAGACGGAGAGAATCTGAGAAGCAGAGACGCTGAGACGCAGAGATGCTGAGATGCAGAGGCGCTGAGACTCAGAGACGCTGAGACGCGGAGACTCCGAGACGCAGAGACGCTGAGACGCTGAGATGCAGAGACGCTGAGACGCAGAGACTCAGAGTCTGAGACGCAGTGACACTGAGACTCAGACACTCTGAGACGTCGAGGTTCTGAGTCTCAGAGACGCTGAAACGTAGAGACGCAGAGACACAGAGATGCAGAGACGCGTAGACCCTGAGACGAAGAAACGCTGAGACGCGTAGACCCGGAGATGCAGAGACTCTGAGATGCGGAGTCTCTGAGACGCGGAGACGCTGAGATGCAGAAACTCTGAGAGTCTGAGAAGCAGAGACGCTGACACGCAGAGAAGCAGAGATGCAAAGACACTGAGACGCAGAGATTCTGAGAAGCAGAGAGTCTGAGACGCAGAGACACTGAGATGAAGAGACACTGAGACGCAGAGACTCTGAGATGAAGAGACTCTGAGACGCAGAGACTCTGAGATGCAGAGACACTGAGACGCAGGGAGTCTGAGACGCAGAAACTCTGAGACACTGAGGCGCATAGTCCCTGAGATGCTGTGACGCAGATACTCAGAGACACAGAGACGCAGAGATGTTGAGATGCAGAGACGCTGAGACACAGTCGATGAGATGCAGAGACTCTGAGACGCAGAGACGCAGAGATGCTGAGATGCAGAGATACAGGGACGCTGAGACGCAGAGACACTGAGACGCAGTGACTCTGAGACTCGGAGACGCAGAGATGTTGAGACTCAGAGACACTGAAACGCACAAAGGCTGAGACTCAGAGACTCTGAGACAGACAGGCTCTGAGATGCAGAGACTCTGAGATGCAGAGACGCAGACACTGAGACGCAGAGACTCTGACGCAGAAAATCTGAGACGCAGAGATGCTGAAACACAGAGATGCTGAGATGCAGAGACCCTGAGACGCAGAGAAACTGAGATGCTGAGACACTGAGACGCTGAGACGCAGAGATGCTGAGACACAGAGACTCTGAGAACACGAGACTCTGAGACGCTGAGATGAGGAAACGCTGAGACGGAGAGAATCTGAGACGCAGAGACGCTGAGATGCAGAGACTCTGAGACGCAGAGACGCTGAGACTCAGACATTCTGAGAGGTCGAGGCTCTGAGACTCAGAGACGCTGAAATGCAGAGACGCTGAGACGCAGAGACTCTGAGACGCTGAGATGCAGAGACGCAGAGACTCTGAGAGACTGAAACTCTGAGATTCAGAGACGCTGAGACGCAGAGACGCAGAGATGCAGAGACTCTGAGAGTCTGAGACACAGAGACGCTGAGACTCTGAGACTCTGAGACGCAGAGACACAGAGACTCTCAGAGACTGAGACTTTGAGACGCAGAGACGCTGAGACGCAGAGAAGCAGAGACGCAGAGATGCTGAGACGCTGAGACACAGAGACTCTGAGAGTCTGAGATGCAGCGACACTGAGACTCAGAGACTCTGAGACGCCGAGGCTTAGAGACTCAGAGAAGCTGAAACGCAGAGACGCTGAGACGCAAAGACGCAGACACAGAGCCTCTGAGACGCAGAGCCGCTGAGACGCAGAGATGCTGAGACGCTGAGACGCTGAGACTCTGAGAGTCTGAGATGTAGAGACACTGAGACGCAGAGACGCTGGGACGCAGAGATGCTGAGACGCAGAGACTTTGAGACGCTGAGATGCTGAGACGCTGAGACGCAGGCGCTGAGACGCAGAGATTTTGAGACGCAGAGACTCTGAGAGTCTGAGATGCAGAGACACTGAGACGCAGAGACGCTGGGACGCAGAGATGCTGAGACGCAGAGACGCTGAGACGCAGAGACTTTGAGACGCTGAGATGCTGAGACGCTGAGACGCAGAGATTTTGAGATGCGGAGACTCTGAGACGCGGACGCTTTGAGACTCAGAGACGCTGAAACGCAGAGATGCTGAGACGTAGAGACTCTGAGACACAGAGACTCTGAGATGCGGAGACTCTGAGACGCGGAGACGCTGAGACTCAGAGACTCTGAGACGCTGAGTCAGAGAGATGCAGAGACTCTGAGACGCGGAGACGCTGAGACTCAGAGACTCTGAGACGCTGAGTCAGAGAGATGCAGAGACTCTGAGACGCACAGACTCTGAGACGCAGAGTCCCTGGGATGCTGTGATGCAGAGACTCTGAGATGCAGGGAGACTGACACGCAGAGAATCTGAGACGCCGAGGCTCTGAGATTCAGAGACCCTGAGATGCAAAGACGCTGAGACGCAGAGACTCTGAGATACAGAGACACTGAGACGCAGGGACTCTGAGATACAGAGACACTGAGACACGGAGACGCTGAGACGCAGGGACTCTGAGACGCAGAGACGCTGAGACGCAGTGACTCTGAGATGCAGAGAAGCTGAGACGCAGAGACGATGAAACGCAGAGACGCTGAGACGCGGAGACGCAGAGACACAGAGACGCTGAGATGCAGAGACGCAGAGACGCATAGATTCTGAGACGCAGAGACTCTGAGAGTCTGAGACGCTGAGACGCAGTGACTCTGAGATACAGAGATTCTGAGCCGCAGAGACGCTGACACGCAGAGACGCTGAGACGCAGAGACGCTGAGACGCAGAGACGCTGAGGTGTGGAGACTCTGAGACTCTGAGAAGCAGAGACGCAGAGAAGCAGAGACGCAAAGATGCTGAGACTCTGAGACGCAGAGACTCTGAGAGTCTGAGATGCAGCGACACTGAGACTCAGAGACTCTGAGACGCCGAGGCTTTGAGACTCAGAAAAGCTGAATCGCAGAGACGCTGAGACGCAAAGACGCAGACACAGAGCCTCTGAGACGCAGAGCCGCTGAGACGCAGAGATGCTGAGATGCTGAGACGCTGAGACTCTGAGAGTCTGAGATGCAGAGACACTGAGACGCAGAGACGCAGAGACTCTGAGAGTCTGAGACGCAGAGGCTTTGAGACTCAGAGACTCTGAGATGCGGAGACTCTGAGACGCGGAGACGCTGGGACGCAGAGACGCGGAGACGCAGAGACTTTGAGATGCAGAAACGCTGAGATGCAGAGACGCTGAGATTCGGAGACTCTGAGACGCAGAGACTGAGACGCAGGGAGACTGACATGCAGAGACTCTAAGACGCAGAGTCCCTGAGACGATGTGACGCAGAGACTCTGAGACGCGGAGACACTGAGATTCAGACACTCTGAGATGCAGACAATCTGAGACGCAGGGAGACTGACACACAGAGAATCTGAGACGCCGAGGCTCTGAGACTCAGAGACCCTGAGATGCAAAGACGTTGAGACGCAGAGACTCTGAGACGCAGAGACTCTGAGACGCAGAGACGCAGAGATACAGAGACGCTGAGACGCAGTGACTCTGAGAGTCTGAGACACAGAGACGCTGAGACTCAGAGACTCTGAGACACCGAGGCTCTGAGATTCAGAGACGCTGAAACGCAGAGACGCTTAGATGCAGAGACTCTGAGATACAGAGACACTGAGACACAGAGACGCTGAGATGCAGAGACTCAGAGACACAGAGACGCTGAGACGCAGTGACTCTGAGATGCAGAGAAGCTGAGACGCAGAGACGATGAAACGCAGAGACGCTGAGACGCGGAGACGCGGAGACACGGAGACGCTGAGATGCAGAGACGCAGAGACGCATAGATTCTGAGACGCAGAGACTCTGAGAGTCTGAGACGCTGAGACGCAGTGACTCTGAGATACAGAGATTCTGAGCCGCAGAGACGCTGACACGCTGAGACGCTGAGACGCAGAGACGCTGAGGTGTGGAGACTCTGAGACTCTGAGAAGCAGAGACGCAGTGAAGCAGAGACGCAAAGATGCTGAGACTCTGAGACGCAGAGACTCTGAGAGTCTGAGATGCAGCGACACTGAGACTCAGAGACTCTGAGACGCCGAGGCTTTGAGACTCAGAAAAGCTGAAACGCAGAGACGCTGAGACGCAAAGACGCAGACACAGAGCCTCTGAGACGCAGAGCCGCTGAGACGCAGAGATGCTGAGATGCTGAGACGCTGAGACTCTGAGAGTCTGAGATGCAGAGACACTGAGACGCAGAGACGCAGAGACTCTGAGAGTCTGAGACGCAGAGGCTTTGAGACTCAGAGACTCTGAGATGCGGAGACTCTGAGACGCGGAGACGCTGGGACACAGAGACGCGGAGACGCAGAGACTTTGAGATGCAGAAACGCTGAGATGCAGAGACGCTGAGATTCGGAGACTCTGAGACGCAGAGACTGAGACGCAGGGAGACTGACATGCAGAGACTCTAAGACGCAGAGTCCCTGAGACGATGTGACGCAGAGACTCTGAGACGCGGAGACACTGAGATTCAGACACTCTGAGATGCAGACAATCTGAGACGCAGGGAGACTGACACACAGAGAATCTGAGACGCCGAGGCTCTGAGACTCAGAGACCCTGAGATGCAAAGACGCTGAGACGCAGAGACTCTGAGACGCAGAGACTCTGAGACGCAGAGACGCAGAGATACAGAGACGCTGAGACGCAGAGACTCTGAGAGTCTGAGACACAGAGACGCTGAGACTCAGAGACTCTGAGACACCGAGGCTCTGAGATTCAGAGACGCTGAAACGCAGAGACGCTTAGATGCAGAGACTCTGAGATACAGAGACACTGAGACACAGAGACGCTGAGATGCAGAGACTCTGAGACACAGAGACGCTGAGATGCAGAGACTCAGAGACACAGAGACGCTGAGACGCAGTGACTCTGAGATGCAGAGAAGCTGAGACGCAGAGACGATGAAACGCAGAGACGCTGAGACGCGGAGACGCGGAGACGCAGACACACAGAGACGCTGAGATGCAGAGACGCTGAGAAGCATAGACTCTGAGACGCAGAGACTCTGAGAGTCTGAGACACAGAGACGCTGAGACTCAGAGACTCTGAGACACCGAGGCTCTGAGATTCAGAGACGCTGAAACGCAGAGACGCTGAGAACACAAGACTCTAAGACTCTGAGATGAGGAAACGCTTAGGTGGAGAGAATCTGAGACGCAGACACGCTGAGACGTACAGATTCTGAGAGTCTGAGACTCAGAGACGCAGAAACTCTGAGACACTGAGACGCAGAGACTCTGAGAGTCTGAGACACAGAGACGCTGAGGGTCAGAGACTCTGAGACGCTGAAACGCAGAGACACTGAGACGCAGAGACTCTGAGACGCAGAGACTCTGAGACGCAGAGACTCTGAGACGCAGAGACACTGAGACGCAGAGATGCTGAGACACAGAGACGCTGAGATGCAGAGATTCTGAGACGCAGAAACGCAGAGACGCTGAGACTCTGAGACACAGAGACTCTGAGACGCTGAGACGCAAAGACGCTGAGACGCTGAGACGCAGAGACGCAGGGACGCAGAGACTCTGAGATGCAGAGACACAGAGACTCTGAGAGGCAGAAACTTTGAGGCGCAGAGACGCTGAGACTCAGAGACTCTGAGACACAGAGACGCTGAGACGCAGAGACGCTGAGACGCAGAGACGCTGAGAAGCACAGAATCTGAGACGCAGAGACTTGAGACGCAGAGATGCTGAGACACAGAAACTCTGAGACGCGGAAACGCTGAGACACAGAGTTGCAGAGACGCAGAGACGCAGCGAGGCACAGACGCTGAGACGCTGATACGCCGAGATTCTGAGACGCAGAGACACTGTGATATAGAGATTCTGTGACGCAGAGACGCTGAGATGCAGAGAACCTGAGACGCAGAGACGCAGAGACACTGAGACGCTGAGACACAGAGACACTGAGACGCTGAGACACAGAGACACTGAGACGCTGAGACACAGAGACACTGAGATGCTGAGACACAGAGACACTGAGACGCTGAGGCACAGAGACACTGAGACGCTGAGACACAGAGACACTGAGACGCTGAGACACAGAGACACTGAGACGCTGAGACACAGAGACACTGAGACGCTGAGACACAGAGACACTGAGACGCTGAGACACAGAGACGCTGAGACACAGAGACACTGAGATGCAGAGTTGCAGAGATGCAGAGACGCTGAGATGCACAGAATCTGACAGGCAGAGACTATGGGAGGAACAGACTCTGAGACGCTGAGACGCAGAGACTCGAAGAGGCAGAGACTCTGAGACGCCAAGACTCAGAGACGCAGAGATGCTGAGAAGCACAGACGCTGAGACGCAGAGACTCTGAGGCACAGAGACGCTGCGACGCTGAGGCGCAGAGACGCTGAGACGCAGAGACTCTGACATGCAGAGACACAGAGACTCTGAGATTCAGAGACTCTGAGCTGCAGAGACGCTGAGAAGCACAGACGCTGAGGCACAGAGACTCTGAGACGCAGAGATACTGAGATGGAGAGATGCAGAAAATCTGAGACGCTGAGACTGTGAGAAACTGAGATGCAGAGGCACTGAGCCTCTGAGACTCTGAGGTGCAGAGACGCAGAGACTCTGAGACACAGAGACGCTGACACTCTGAGACTCTGAGATGCAGAGAGAGGCAGGGACGCAGAGACTCTGAGACGCAGAGACTCTGAGATGCAGAGACACTGAGACGCTGAGACTCTGAGACGCAGAGACGCAGAGACTCTGAGATGCAGAGACACTGAGACGCTGAGACTCTGAGACGCAGAGACGCAGAGACTCTGAGACACTGAGACTCTGAGGCTGTGATACGGAGGGACTCTGAAACGCACAGATTCAGAGACGCAATGACTCTGAGACACTGAGACTCTGAGACGCAGAGACGCTAATCCTCGCAGCCTCTGAGACGCGGAGACTCTGAGATGCAGACAATCTAAGATGCTGAGACGCCGAGACACAGAGACACTGAGACGCAGAGACTCTGAGACGCAGAGATGCAGAGACGCAGAGATGCAGAGACTCTGAGATGCACAGCCTCTGAGTCGCTGATATGCAGAGACCCGGAGACACGGAGTCTCCGAGACGCAGAGATTCTGAGTCTCCGAGACTCTGAGACGCAGAGATCCAGAAAGGCAGAGACTCTTAGACGCTGCTACTCTGAGACGCTGATACGCAGAGACTCTGAGACGCCGAGACTCAGAGACGCAGAGATGCTGAGAAGCACAGACGCTGAGACGCAGGGACTCTGAGGCACAGAGGCGCTGCGACTCTGAGACGCAGTGACGCTGAGATGCAGGGATTCTGAGACGCAGATACACTGAGAAGCACAGACCCTGAGGCACAGAGACTCTGAGACGCTGTGACGCAGAGACGCTGAGACGCAGGGACGCAGAGACTCTGAGACGCAGACACAAGAGACTCTGAGCTGCAGAGACGCTGAGACGCTGAGAAGCAGAGACGCTGAGACGCAGAGACGCAGAGACTCTGAGTCGCAGAAACGCTGAGATGCTGAGACACAGAGACTCTGAGACGCAGAGACTCTGAGTCGCAGAGACGGTGAGACGCTGAGACACAGAGACTTTGAGACGCAGAGACTCTGAGACGCTGAGACGCTGAGACACAGAGATGCTAATCCTCGCAGCCTCTAAGACGCAGAGACTCTGAGATGAAGAGACTCTGACCCAGAGACTCCAAAATCCACAGACTCTGAGACGCAGAGACGCAGAGACTCTGGGACGCAGAGACCCTGAGACACAGAGACTCTGAGACGCTGAGACTCTCAGACTCTGACAATCAAAGACTCTGAGATGCAGAGACTCTGAGATGCTGAGACCCTGAGACTCTGAGACGCAGATATTAAGAGATGCAGAGACTGTGAGATGCAGAGACTCTGAGACCCAGAGACACTGAGACGCAGATAATCTGAGACTCTGAGACGCTGAGATGCAGAGACACTGAGATGCAGAGAATTTGAGACTCTGAGACGCAGAGACTCCGAGACGCAGAGACGCAGAGACTCTGCGAAACTGCGACGCAGAGATGCTGACCATCTGAGACTCTGAGATGCAGAGATGCACAGAGTCTGAGACTCTGAGATGCAGACACTCTGAGACACACAGCCTCTGAGACACACAGCCTCTGACACGCTGATACACAGAGAGTCTGAGACACGAGGCTCTGAGACGCAGAGATTCTGTGTTTCCGAGACTCTGATATGCAGAGACACCAAGACTCCAAGACTATGAGATGCAGAGATGCAGAAAGGCAGAGACTCTGAGACGCACAGACTCTGAGACGCAGAGACCCTGAGACCCTGAGAAGCAGAGACTGAGACGCAGAGACGCTTAGACTCTGAGACACAGAGACTCTGAGACGCAGAGACGCTGAGACACAGAGACACAGAGACGCAGAAACACTGTGACGCACAGACTGTGAGACTCTGAGACTCAGAGTCGCTGAGACGGAGAGACTCTGAGACTCAGAGGCGTTGAGACGCAGAGACTCTGAGACGCTGAGATGCAGAAACTCTGAGACGCTGAGACGCAGAGACGCTAAGACGCAGAGACTCTGAGACGCAGGGATGCTGAGACGCAGAGATTCCGAGACGCTGAGACGTTGAGTCGCAGAGACTCTGAGACGCAGAGATGCAGAGACGCAGAGATGCTGAGACGCAGAGATTCTGAGACGCAGAGATGCTTAGACTCTGAGACGCAGAGACGCAGAAACGCAGAGACTCTGAGAAGCTGAGGCACAGAGACGCAGAGACGTAGAGCCGCTGAGACGCTGAGACGCAGAGACTCTTAGACGCTGAGATGCAGAAACTCTGAGACGCAGAGGCTCTTAGATGCGGACACGCTGAGACGCAGAGACGCTGAGACGTAGAGACGCAGAGACACAGAGACGCTGTGACGCAGGGACTCTGAGATGCAGAGACTCTGAGACGCAGCGATGCAGAGACTCTGAGACAGAGAGTCGCTGAGACGCAGTGACGCTGAGACGCAGAGACGCAGACACTCAGAGGCGCTGAGATGCAGAAACTCTGAGACGCAGAGACACTGAGACGTAGAGACTCTGAGGCGCTGAGACGCAGAGACTCTGAGACGAAGAGACTCTGAGGTGCAGAGATACAGAGACTCTGAGATGCAGAGACGCAGAGACTCTGAGACATAGAGATGCTGAGACGGAGAGACTCTGAGACGGAGAGACGCTGAGACGCTGAGACGCTGAGACGCAGAGACGCTGAGACACGGAGACGCAGAGATGCTGAGACGCAGAGACACAGAGACACAGAGGCGCAGAGACGCAGAGACGCAGAGACTTTGAGTCACAGAGACTCTGAGACGCAGAGAAGCTGAGACACAGAGACACTGAGACGTAGAGACGCAGAGACGCAGTGACGTTGAGTCGCAGAGAAGCTGAGACGCAGAGACTCTGAGACGCAGGGACGCAGAGACGCAGAAACTCTGAGACGCAGAGACACAGAGACTCTGAGCCGCAGAGACTCTGAGACTCTGAGATGTAGAGACGCTGAGACGCAGAGACTCTGGGACACAGAGACGCAGAGACCCAGAGACTCTGAGAAGCTGAGACGCTGAGACGCAGAGTTACAGAGACGCTGAGACGCAGAGACACTGTGACCCAGAGTCACCGAGACGCAGAGACGCTGAGATGCTGAGAAGCTGAGACGCAGAGACTATGAGATTCAGAGACGCTGAGATGCTGAGATGCAGAGACTTTGCCATATAGAGACAGAGACTCAGAGATGCAGAGACACAGAGACTCAGAGACACAGAGAAACAGAGACACAGGGTAACAGAGCCTCAGAGACACAGAGACTCAGTGACACCGAGACACAGAGATTCAGAGACTCTGAGACACAGAGACACGGAGAACCATCGACACAGAGAATCAGAGACACAGAGACATTGAAACACAGAGACACAGAGGCTCAGAGACACAGAAACACAGAGACTCATAGACACAGAGACTCATAGACAAAGAGAAACAGAGACATAGAGACTCAGAGAGCCAGAGACCCAGTGCAACAGAGACACAGAGACTCAGAGGCACAGAGACTCAGAGACAAAGAGACAGAGAGAAACAGGGACACACAGACTCAGAGACACACATTCTCAGAGTCACAGAGACTCAGAGACCCAGAGACTCAGAGACACAGAGCAACAGAGACACAGAGACTCTGAGAGGCACAGAGCAACAGAGACTCAGTGACTCAGAGACACAGAGACTCAAAGATGTGGAGACACATTGACCCAGAGAATCAGAGACACAAAGATTCAGAGAAACAGAGGCACAGAGAATCAGGGACACAGAGACGCTGAGACATCGAGACACAGAGACAGAGAGGCTCAGAGACACAGAAACACAGAGAGTCAGAGACTCAGAGACACAGAGTCTCAGAGACCCAGAGACCCAGAGACACAGACAAAAAGAGACACAGAGACTCAGAGACACAGAGAATCAGAGACTCAGAGACACAGAGCAACAGAGACACAGAGCAACAGAGACACAGAGTCACAGAGACTCAGAGACAGAGAGCAACAGAGACACAGAGACTCAGAGACACGGAGACACATCGACCCAGAGAATCAGAGACACAAAGAATCAGAGACACATACGCACAGAGACTCAGAGACACAGATGCACTAAGACATCGAGACACAGAGGCTCAAAGACACAGAGACTCAGAGACACAGAGACACAGAGCAACAGAGCCGCAGAGACTTAGAGACACAGAGACACCGAGACATCGAGACACAGTGGCTCAGAGACACAGAGACACAGAGACTCAGAGACACAGAGACACAGAGAGTCAGAGACCCAGAGACTCAGAGGCACAGAGACTCAGAGACCCAGAGACACAGACCAACAGAGACATAGAGACACAGAGCAAAAGAGACACAGAGCAACAGAGACACAGACACTCAGAGACACAGAGACTCAGAGACACGGAGACACATCAACCCAGAGAATCAGAGGCAAAAAGACTCAGAGACACAGACGCACAGAGACTCAGAGACACAGAGGCACAGAGACTCAGGGACATAGAGACATAGAGACTCAGAGACACAGAGACACTGAGACACAGAGACTAGGAGGCACAGAGGCAGAGAGACACAGAGACATAAAGACACAGGGTCTCAGAGACTCAGAGACACTGAGACACAGAGACACCGAGACACAGAGACACAGAGACTCAGCAACTCAGCAACTCAGAAACACAGAGGCACAGAGAGACAGAGACACCGAGACACAGAGACTGAAAGACAAAGAGACACAGAGACACACAGACGCAGACACACAGAGACAACAAGACATCGAGACACAGACACACAGAGACTCAGAGACACAGAGGCACAGAGACTCAGAGACATAGAGACTCAGAGACATAGAGACTCAGAGACACAGAGACACTGAGACACAGCGACACAGAGACTAGCAGACACAGGCAGAGAGACACGGAGATATAGAGACACAGGGCCTCAGAGACTCAGAGACACAGAGACACAGAGACGCAGACACACAGAGACACAGAGACAACAAGACATCGAGACACAGACACACAGTGACTCAGAGACACAGAGACACCAAGACATCGAGACACAGAGACACAGACACAACAAGACATTGAGACACAGACACACAGAGACTCAGAGACACAGAGACATGGTGACACCGAGACTCAGCGAATCAGCAACTCAGAAACACAGAGGCACAGAGACACAGAGACTCAGAGACACTGAGACACAGAGACACAGAGACTAGGAGACACAGAGGCAGAGAGACACGGAGACATAGAGACACAGGGCCTCAGAGACTCAGAGACACAGAGACACCGAGACACAGAGACACCGAGACACAGAGACTCAGCGACTCAGCAACTCAGAAACACAAAGGCACAGAGACACCGAGACACAGAGACTAAAAGACAAAGAGACACAGAGACGCAGACACACAGAGACACAGAGACAACAAGACATCGAGGCACAGACACACAGAGACTCAGGGACACAGAGACACCAAGACATCGAGACACAGAGACACAGGAGCTCAGAAACACAGAGAAATGGAGAAACAGAGACACGGAGACTCAGAGACTCAGAGACTCAGAGACACGGAGGCACGGAGACACAGAGACACCGAGACGCAGAGACACAGAGACTCAAAGACACAGAGACACAGAGACTCAGGCACACGGAGACACAGAGGCACGGAGACACTGAGGCACAAAGACACAGGGACTCATAGACACAGACACACAGAGACTGAGAGAAACAGAGACACCGAGACATCGAGACAAAGAGACACAGAGACTCAGAGACACAGAGACAAAGAGACTCTGAGATAGAGAGAAACAGAGACAAAGAGACTCGGAGACACAGAGACTCAGAGAAACACAGGCATGGAGACACGGCGACACAGAGCCAAAGAGACTGAGAAACTGAGACACAGAGACACCGAGACAATGAGATGCAGAGACTCAAAGACACAGCGACAGAGACTCAGACACACAGAGACAAAGAGACACCAAGTCTCAGAGCCTCAGAGGCACTGAGGCACAGAGACACAGAGACTCAAAGAGAAAGAGACACAGAGACACATAGACTCAGAGACACAGAGACTCAGAGACACATAGACTCAGAGACACAGAGACACAGAGAATCAGGGACACTTAGACTCAGAGACATAGAGACATGGATACTCAGAGACACAGAGACACAGAGAATCAGGGACACTTAGACTCAGAGACATAGAGACATGGATACTCAGAGACACAGAGACACAGAGACACAGAGACACGGCGACACCGAGACTCAGCGACTCAGCAACACAGAAACACAGAGGCACAAAGACACAGAGACTCAGAAACACAGTGACACAGAGACACCGCGACTCAGCGACTCAGAAACACAGAGGCACAGAGACACTGAGACACACAAATACAGAGTCACAGAGACGCAGCGACTCCGAGACTCAGAAGCACAGAGACTCGGAGACACAGAGACTCGGAGACACAGAGGCTCAGAGACACAGAGGCTCAGAGACACAGAGACACAGAGACTCAGGGATACATAGACTCAGAGACATAGAGACATGGAGACTCAGAGACACAGAGGCAACGCAACACCGAGACTCAGCGACTCAGAAACACAGAAGCACAGAGACACAGAGACTCCGAGACTCAGAGACTCAGAGGCACAGAGTCACAGAGACACAGAGACTCAAAGAGAAAGAGACACAGAGACACATAGACTCAGAGACACAGAGACACAGAGAATCAGGGACACTTAGACTCAGAGACATAGAGACATGGATACTCAGAGACACAGAGACACAGAGACACGGAGACACACAGAGTCAGAGACACAGAGACTCAGAGACACAGAGACTCAGAGACACAGAGACACGGAGACACGGAGACACACAGAGTCAGAGACACAGAGACTCAGAGACACAGACACACAGACACACAGAGACTCAGAGACACAGAGACACCGAGACATCGAGACGAAGAGACACAGAGGCTCTGAGACACAGAGACACAGAGACTCAGGGACACGTAGACTCAGAGACATAGAGACACGGGGACTCAGAGATACAGAGGCACCGTGACACCGTGACACCGAGACTCAGAGACTCAGAAACACAGAGGCAAGCGTCACAGAGACACAGAGACTCAGAGACATGGAGACATAGAGACTCAGAGACTCAGAGACATATAGAGACAGAGACTCTCAGACACAGGGACACAGAGACTCAGAGACACAGAGAAACAGAGACTCAGAGACACAGAGACACAGAAACTCAGAGACACAGAGGCACGGAGACACGGAGGCACAAAGACACAGAGAGTCAGAGACACAGAGGCTCAGAGACACAGAGTCTCAGAGACCCAGAGACACAGACCAACAGAGACTCAGAGAATCAGAGACACAGAGAATCATAGACTCAGAGACACAGAGGCTCAGAGACACAGAGACATGGAGACTCAGAGACTCAGAGACACAGAGGCAACGCAACACCTAGACTCAGCGACTCAGAAACACAGACACACAGAGGTTCAGAGACATAGAGACACAGAGACTCAGAGACTCAGAGACACATAGACTCAGAGACATAGAGACATGGAGACTCAGAGACTCAGAGACACAGGGGCAACGCGACACCGAAACTCAGCGACACAGAAACACAGACTCAGAGACTCAGAAACACGGAGGCACAGAGTCACAGAGACACAGAGACTCAGAGACATAGAGACTCAGACACACAGAGAAACAGAGACACAGAGACTCGGAGACACAGAGAAACTGAGACTCAGGACACATAGTCTCAGAGAAACAGAGACACGGCGATACCGAGACTCAGCGACTCAGCAACACAGAAACACAGAGGCACAAAGACACAGGGACTCAGAAACGCAGTGACACAGAGACACCGCGACTCCGAGACTCAGAGACTCAGAAATACAGAGGCACAGAGTTACAGAGACATAGAGACTTAGAGACACAGAGACTCAGAGAAATAGAGACACAGAGACTCAGAGACACAGAGAAACAGAGACACAGAGACACAGAGACTCAGAGACACAGAGGCAGAGAGACACGGAGACGCAAGACACAGAGACACGGAGACACATCGACACAGAGAATCAGAGACACAGTGACTGAGAGACACAGACACACAGAGACTCGGAGACACAGAGACATCAAGACACAGAGACACAGAGGCTCAGAGACACAGAGACTCAGAGAAACAGAGACACAGAGACTCTGAGACACAGAGAAACAGACACACAGAGACTCAGAGTCACTGAGGCAAAGAGACATCGAGGCACAGAGACATCGAGGCACAGAGACTCAAAGACACAGAGGCACAGAGACTCCGACACACAGAGACACCGAGACACCAAGACTCAGAGATACAGACACAGAGACTGAGAGACACAGAGACACCAAGACATCGAGACACAGAGACACAGAGGCTCAGAGACACAGAGACACAGCAAATCAGAGAAACAGAGACACAGAGACTCTGAGACATAGAGAAACAGGGACACAGAGACTCAGAGGCGAAGAGACACAGAGACACAGAGACTCTGAGACATAGAGAAACAGGGACACAGAGACTCAGAGGCGAAGAGACACGGAGACTCAGAGACACAGAGACACAGAGACACAGAGACTCAGAGACACAGAGGCATGGAGACACGGTGACACAGTGACACAGAGACTCAGAGACTCAGAGACACAGAGGCACGGAGACACAGAGACACAGAGACACCAAGACTGAGGGACACAGAGACTCAGAGACACAGAGACACGGAGACACAAAGACACAGAGAGTCAGAGACACAGAGACTCAGAGACACAGACACACAGACTCTGAGAGACACAGAGACACCGAGACATCGAGACAAAGAGACACAGAGGGTCAGAGACACAGAGACATATAGAGACAGAACCTCAGAGACACAGTGGCACAGAGACACCGTGACTCCGAGACTCAGAAACACAGAGGCACAGAGTTACAGAGACATAGAGACTCAGAGAGACAGAGACACAGAGACTCAGAAACGCAGTGACACAGAGACACCGTGACTCCGAGACTCAGAAACACAGAGGCACAGAGTTACAGAGACATAGAGACTCAGAGAGACAGAGACAGAGACTCAGAGAGACAGAGACACAGAGACTCAGAGAGACAGAGACACAGAGCCTCAGAGACACAGAGACTCAGAGACACAGAGACACAGAGACACCGAGACACAGAGACACAGAGACACAGAGACTCAGAGACATTGAGACTCAGAGACTCAGAGACACAGAGACACAGAGACACAGAGCCTCAGAGACACAGAGACACAGAGACTCAGAGACAGAGAGAAACAGAGACAAAGGGACTCAGAGACACAGAGGCTCAGAGACACAGAGACACACAGGCAGGGAAACATGGAAACACAGAGAGACAGAGACACAGAGACATAGAGACTCAGAGACACAGAGACTCAGAGACATATAGAGACACCGAGACGCAGAGGCTCAAAGACGCAGAGACACAGAGACACAGAGACTTAGAGACACAGAGACACAGAGACGCAGGGACACATAGACTCAGAGACATAGCGACACGGAGACTCAGAGACACAGAGACACGGCGACACCGAGTCTCAGAGGCTCAGAGACTCAGCAACTCAGAAATAGAAAGGCACAGAGACACAGAGACTCAGAAACGCAGTGACACAGAGACACCGCGACTCAGAGACTCAGAAATACAGAGGCACAGAGTTACAGAGACATAGAGACACAGAGAGACAGAGACTCAGAGACATAGAGACACAGAGACTCAGAGACACAGAGAAACAGAGACACAGAGACACTGAGACACAGAGACTCAGAGACTCAGAGAGAGGCAGAGAGACACGGAGACATAGAGACACAGAGCCACAGAGACTCAGAGCCGCTGAGACACAGAGACACTGAGACTCAAACACACAGAGACTCAAAGACATAGTGACACAGAGACACAGGGACTCAGACACACAGAGACTCAGAGACGCCAAGATATCGAGACACAGAGACACAGAGGCTCAGAGACACAGAGGAACAGGGAAACAGAGACATAGAGACTCAGACACACAGAGACCCAGAGACACCATGTCTCAGAGACACAGAGGCACGGAGACACGGAGACTCAGAGACACAGAGCCACAGAGACTCAGAGACACTGAGACACAGGGACACCGAGACACAGAGACGTAACGACACAGAGACGCAGAGACTCGGACGCACAGAGACACAAAGACACCTAGACTCAGAGACACAGAGACACAGGGACTCAGATACTCTGAGACATGGAGACACAACGGCACAGAGAATCGGAGACAGAGATGCTCAGAGACTCAGAGACACGGAGACTTAGAGCCACAGAAATACAGTGACACAGAGACACAGAGACTCAGAGACGCAGATACTCGGGGACACATAGACTCAGAGACATTGAGACACTGAGGCTCAGAGACACAGGGACTCAGGGACTCAGGGACACCGCGACACCGAGACTCAGAAACTCAGAAACGCAGAGGTGAAGAGTCACAGAGACACAGAGACACAGAGACAAGGAGACACTGAGACACAGAGACACTGAGACTCTGAGACACTGAGACTCTGAGACACTGAGACACAAAGACACCGAGACACAGAGACGCTGAGGCACAGAGACACAGAGACACTGGGAAACTGAGACTCTGAGACACTGAGACACTTTAGCACAGAGACACTGAGACACAGAGACACTGAGGCACAGAGACACTGAGGCAAAGAGACACTGAGACACTGAGTAACTGAGAAACTGAAACACTGAGACACTGAGACACTGAAGCACAGAGACACTGAGACACTGAGACACAGAGACTCTGACACACTGAGACACTGAGACACATTGACATTGAGACACAGAGACACGGAGACACTGAGACACTGAGGCACAGAGACACAGAGACACTGAGACACTGAGACACTGAGGCACAGAGACACAGAGACACTGAGTAACTGAGAAACTGAAACACTGAGACACTGAGACACTGAGGCACAGAGACACTGAGACACTGAGTAACTGAGAAACTGAAACACTGAGACACTGAGACACTGAGGCACAGAGACACTGAGACACTGAGTAACTGAGAAACTGAAACACTGAGACACTGAGGCACAGATACACTGAGACACAGAGAGACTGACACTCTGAGACACTGCGACACTGAGGCACTGAGGCACAGAGACGCAGAGACACTGAGACACGGAGACTTTGATACACTATGACACTGAGAAACTGAGGGACAGAGACACAGTGACACTGAGGTACAATGACACTGAGAATCTGAGACACTGAGACACTGAGGCACAGAGACTCTGATATACAGAGACACAGTGACACAGAGACTCAGAGACACAGAGACACTGAGGTACAGAGACATTGAGACACTGAGGCACAGAGACACTGAGACACAGAGGCACAGAGACACTGAGACACTGAGACTTTGAGACACTGAGGCACTGAGGCACAGAGACACTGAGACACTGAGGCACAGAGACACTGAGACACTGATACACAGAGACACTGAGATACAGAGACTCTGAGACTCTGAGACACTGAGACATGAGGTACAGAGACACCGAGACACAGAGACCCTGAGACACTGAGACACTGAGACTCTGAGACACTGAGACACTGAGACTCTGATAGACTGAGGCACAGAGACACTGAGAAAAAGAGACACAGAGACACAGAGACTCTGAGAGACTGAGTCACTGAGACCCTGAGACACTGAGGCACAGAGGCACTGAGACACAAAGACACTGAGACAAAGAGACACAGAGACACTGAAACTCTGAGACACCGAGAGACTGAGACACTGAGGCACAGAGACACAGAGACACTGGGGCACAGAGAGACAGAGACATTGAGGCACAGAGACACTAAGACACTGAGGCAAAGAGACACTGAGACTCTGAAATACTGAGACACTGAGACACTGAGGCACAGAGACACAGAGACACTGAGGCACCGAGACACTGAGACACTGAGAAACTGAGACTCTGAGACACTGAGACACTGGGACACTGAGACACTGAGGCACAGAGACACAGACACACTGGAACACTGAGACTCTGAGACACTGAGAGACAGAGCCACTGAGACACAGAGACGCAGAGACACTGAGAACCTGAGACACAGACTCACAGAGACACTGGGACACTGAGACTCTGAGACACTGAGACACTGAGGCACTGAGGCACAGAGACACTGAGGCACAGAGACACTGAGACACTGATACACAGAGACACAGAGACACAGAGACACTGAGACTCTGAGACTCTGAGACTCTGAGACTCTGAGGCACTGAGTCACAGAGACACCGAGACACTGAGACACTGAGACTCTGATAGACAGAGGCACTGCGACACTGAGAAAAAGAGTCACAGAGACACAGATAAACTGAGACTCTGAGACACTGAGACACTGTGCCACTGAGGCACAGAGACACTGAGACACAGAGACACTGAGACACTGAGACACAGAGACACAGAGACACTGAGACACTGAGACACAGAGACACTGAGACTCTGAGACACTGAGACACAGAGACACTGAGATCCTGAGACACAGAGGCACTGAGACACAGAGACACAGAGACACTGAGACTCTGAGACACTGTGGCACAGAGACACTGAGACACTGAGACACTGAGATACAGAGACACTGAGACACTGAGACACCGAGACACTGAGGCACAGAGACACTGAGGCAAAGAGACACTGAGACACAGAGACACTGAGACTCTGAGACAATGAGACACTGAGGCACAGAGACACTGAGACCCAGAGACAATGAGACTCTACGACACTGAGACACTGAGGTACAGAGACACTGAGACACTGAGACTCTGAGACACAGAGACTATGAAACACTGAGACACTGAGGCACAGAGGCACTGAGACACAGAGGCACAGAGACACTGAGACAAAGAGATACTGAGACACTGAGACACTGAGACTTTGAGACACTGAGATACTGAGGCACAGAGACACTGAGACACTGAGGCACAGAGACGCGGAGACACTGATACACTGAGAACCAGAGACACTGAGACTCTGAGAGACTGAGACACTGAGACACTGAGGCACAGAGACACAGAGACAATGAGACACTGAGACACTGAGACTTTGAGACACTGAGACACTGAGGCACAGAGACACTGACACAATGAGGCACAGAGACACTGAGACACTGATACACAGAGACACTGAGACACAGAGACACTGAGACTCTGAGACACTGAGACACTGAAGCACAAAGACACCGAGACACAGAGAGACTGGGACTCTGAGACACTGAGACACAGAGGCACTGAGGCACAAAGACTCTGAGACACTGAGAAACAGAGACACTGAGACACTGAGACACTGAGGCACTGAGGCACAGAGGCACTGAGACACGGAGACACTGAGATACAGAGACACTGAGACATTGAGACACTAAGACTCTGAGACACTGAGACACTGAGACACAGAGACACTGAGACACTGAGACACTGAGGCACAGAAACAATGAGACACTGAGACACAGAGACATTGAGACTCTGAGACACTGAGAAACTGAGACACTGAGACACTGAGACACTGAGGCACAGAAACAATGAGACACTGAGACACAGAGACATTGAGACTCTGAGACACTGAGAAACTGAGACTCTGATAGACTGAGGCACAGAGACACTGAGAAACAGAGACACAGAGACACAGAGACACTGAGACAGTGAGACACAGAGACACTGAGACACAGAGACACAAAGAGAGTGAGAGTCTGAGACATTGAGACACAGAGAAACTGAGACACAGAGACACTGAGGTACAGAGACACTGAGACACAGAGTCACAGAGACACTGAGACTCTGAGACACTGCGGCACAGAGACACTGAGACACAGAGACACTGAGACACTGAGGCAGACACTGAGGCACAGAGACAATGAGGCACAGCGACACAGAGACACTGAGACACTGAGACTCTGAAACACTGAGACACAGAGACACAGATATACTGAGACCGTGAGACACTGAGGCACTGAGGCTCTGAGACACTGAGACACTGAGGCACAGAGACACTGAGAAACTGATGCACAGATACACTGAGAAACTGAGACACTGAGGCACAGAGACACTGAGTCACTGACGCACAGAGACACCAAGACACAGTGACACTGAGACACTGAGACACAGAGACACAGAGACTCTGAGAAACTGAGACACTGAGACATTGAGACACTGAGACACTGAGGCACAGAGACACTGAGACTCTGAGACACTGAGAAATAGAGACACTGAGACTCTGAGACTCTGAGACACTGAGACTCTGAGGCACAGAGACACTGACACACAGAGACACATAGACTCAGAGACACTGAGGCTCTGAGACACTGAGGAAAAGAGACACTGAAACACTGCGACTCTGAGACACTGAGACTCTGAGATGCAGAGACACTGAGTCACAGAGACACTGAGACACACTGAGACTCTGAGGCACAGAGATACAGAGACACTGAGACACAGAGGCACATAGACACAGAAACAATGAGACACTGAGACACTGAGACTCTGAGGCACTGAGGCACAGAGACACTGAGACACTGAGGCACAGAGACACTGAGACACAGAGACACGTAGACACAGAGACACAGAGACACTGAGACTCTGAGACACTGAGTCACTGAGACATTTAGGCACAGAGACACAGAGACACTGAGACACAGAGATACAGAGACACGGAGAAACTGAGGCAAAGAGACACTGAGACAGAGATACACTGAGACTCTGAAACACTGAGGCAGTGAGACACTTAGACACTGAGTCACAGAGACACAGAGACACTGAGGAACCGAGAGACTGAGAAACTGAGACACTGATACACTCAGACTCTGAGACACTGAGACACTGAGACACAGAGGAACAGAGTCACTGAGACACAGAGACACAGAAACACAGAGCCACAGTGACTCTGAGACACTGAGACTCTGAGACCCTGAGACACTGAGACACTGAGGCACAGAGACAAAGAGACACTGAGACACTGAGACACTGAGGCACAGAGACACTGAGACACAGAGACACGTAGACACAGAGACAGTGAGACTCTGAGACACTGAGACACTGAGGCACAGATACACTGAGACACAGAGACAAAGAGACACAGAGACAAAGAGACACTGAGAATGTGAGACACTGAGACACTGAGGCACAGAGGCACGGAAACACAGATATACTGAGACATAGAGACACTGAGACACTGAGGCAAAGAGACACAGAGACACTGAGACACTGCGACTGTGAGACACAGAGACACAGAGACAGTGAGACACAGAGACTCAGAGACACTGAGACACTCAGACACTGAGACAGTGAGACTCTGAGACACTGAGACACGGAAACACTGAGACACTGAGGCACTGAGACACAGAGGCACTGAGGCACAGAGACTCTGAGACACTGAGAAACAGAGACACTGAGACACTGTGACACTGAGACACAGAGACACTGAGACTCTGAGACACTGAGGCACTGAGGCACTGAGGCACAGCGACACTGAGACACGGAGACACTGAGATACAGAGACACTGAGGCACATAAACACGGAGACACTGAGACTCTCAGACACTGAGACACTGAGACATTGAGACACTAAGACTCTGAGACACTGAGACACTGAGACACTGAGGCACAGAAACAATGAGACACTGAGACACAGAGACATTGAGACTCTGAGACACTGAGAAACTGAGACTCTGATAGACTGAGGCACAGAGACACTGAGAAACAGAGACACAGAGACACTGAGACAGTGAGACACTGTGACACTGATGCTCAGAGACACAGAGACACAGAGACACTGAGACTCTGAGACACTGAGACACAGAGACACTGAGACACTGAGACACAGAGAGAGTGAGACTCTGAGATACTGAGTCGCTGAGGCACAGAGACACTGAGGCACTGAGACACAGAGACACTGAAACACTGAACTCTGAGACACAGAGACACTGAGACACTGAGGCAAAGAGACACAGAAACACTGAAACTCTCAGACACTGAGACACAGAGACACTGACACCGTGAGACACTGAGGCACTGAGACTTTGAGACACTGAGACACTGAGGCACAGAGACACTGAGAAACTGATGCACAGATACACTGAGACACTGAGGCACAGAGACACCGAGACACTGAGTCACTGACGCACAGAGACACCAAGACACAGTGACACTGAGACACTGAGACACAGAGACACAGAGACTCTGAGAAACTGAGACACTGAGACTCTGATAGACTGAGGCACAGAGAAACTGAGACACAGAGACACAGAGACACTGAGACTCTGAGACACTGAGACACTGAGGCACAGAGACACAGAGACATAGAGACACTGAGACTCCGAGACACTGAGACACAGAGACACTGAGACAGTGAGACTCAGAGACACTGAGACACTGAGGCACAGAGACACAGAGACATAGAGACACTGAGACACTGAGACACAGAGACACAAAGACAGTGAGAGTCTGAGACATTGAGACACAGAGAAACTGAGACACAGAGACACTGAAGTACAGAGACACTGAGACACTGAGACTCTGAGACACAGAGACACTGAGAATCTGAGACACAGAGACTCTGAGACACTGAGATACTGAGGCACAGAGACACTGAGACACAGGGGCACAGAGGCACTGAGACGAAGAGACACTGAGACACTGAGACTTTGAGACACTGAGACACTGAGGCACTGAGACACTGAGACACAGAGACACGTAGACACAGAGACAGTGAGACTCTGAGACACTGAGGCACAGATACACTGAGACACAGAGACAAAGAGACACAGAGACAAAGAGACACTGAGACTGTGAGCCACTGAGACACTGAGGCACAGAGGCATGGAAACACAGAGACACTGAGACACAGAGACACTGAGACACTGAGGCAAAGAGACACAGAGACACTGAGACACTGAGACACTGAGATTGTGAGACACAGAGACACAGAGGCACAGAGACAGTGAGACACAGAGACTCGGAGACACTGAGACACTCAGACACTGAGACACTGAGACTCTGAGACACTGAGGCACGGAAACACTGAGACACTGAGGCACTGAGACACAGAGGCACTGAGGCACAGAGACACAGAGACACTGAGAGACTGAGGCACAGAGACACTGATGCAAAAAGACACTGAGAACCTGACACACAGAGGCACAGAGTCTCTGAGACTCTGAGACACTGCGGCACAGAGAGACTGAGACACTGAGAAATTGAGACTCTGAGACACTGAGAAATAGAGACACTGAGACTCTGAGACACTGAGACACTGAGGCACAGAGACACTGAGACACTGAGGCACAGAGACACTGAGGCACATAGACACTGAGACACAGGGACGCAGAAACACTGAGACTCTGAGACACTGAGACACTGAGACACAGAGTCACAGAGACACTGAGACTCTGAGACACTGCGGCACAGAGACACTGAGACACAGAGACACTGAGACACAGAGGCACTGAGGCACAAAGACTCGAGACACTGAGAAACAGAGACACTGAGACACTGTGACACTGAGACACAGAGACACTGAGACTCTGAGACACTGAGACACTGAGGCACTGAGGCACAGAGGCACTGAGACACGGAGACACTGAGACACTGAGACACAGAGACATTGAGACACTAAGACTCTGAGACACTGAGACACTGATACACAGAGACACAGAGACACAGAGACACTGAGAGACTGAGGCACAGAAACAATGAGACACTGAGACACAGAGACATTGAGACTCTGAGACACTGAGAAACTGAGACTCTGATAGACTGAGGCACAGAGACACTGAGAAACAGAGACACAGAGACACAGAGACACTGAGACAGTGAGACACTGTGACACTGAGGCTCAGAGACACAGAGACACAGAGACACTGAGACTCTGAGACACTGAGACACTGAGACACAGAGAGAGTGAGTCTCTGAGACACTGAGGCACAGAAACACTGAGGCACTGAGACACAGAGACACTGAAATACTGAACTCTGAGACACAGAGACACTGAGACACTGAGGCAAAGAGACACTGAGACACAGAGACACAGAAACACTGAAACTCTGAGACACTGAGACACAGAGACACAGAGACAATGACACCGTGAGACACTGAGGCACTGAGAGTTTGAGACACTGAGACATTGAGGCACAGAGACACTGAGAAACTGATGCACAGATACACTGAGACACTGAGACACTGAGGCACAGAGACACCGAGACACTGAGTCACTGACGCACAGAGACACCAAGACACAGTGACACTGTGACACTGAGACACAGAGACACTGAGACACAGAGACTCTGAGATACTGAGACACTGAGACTCTGATAGACTGAGGCACAAAGACACTGAGACACAGAGACACAGAGACACTGATACTCTGAGACACTGAGACACTGAGACTCTGAGACACTGAGACACAGGGACACTGAGGCACAGAGACACTGACGCAAAAAGACACTGAGAACCTGACACACAGAGGCACAGAGTCTCTGAGACTCTGAGACACTGTGGCACAGAGAGACTGAGACACTGAGAAATTGAGACTCTGAGACACTGAGGCACTGAGGCACAGAGACACTGAGACACTGAGGCACTGAGGCACAGAGACACTGAGACACTGAGGCACAGAGACAATGAGGCACAGAGAAACAGAGACACTGAGAAACTGAAACACTGAGAAATAGAGACACTGAGACTCTGAGACTCTGAGACACAGAGACACTGAGACACTGAGATACAGAGACACTGAGACACAGAGACACAGACACACTGAGGCACAGAGACACTCAGGCAAAGAGACACTGAGACACTGAGACACAGAGACGCAGAGACACTGAGACTCTGATACACTATGACACTGAGACACTGAGGGGCAGAGACACAGTGACACTGAGGTACAATGACACAGAGACACTGAGACTCTGAGACAATGAGACACTGAGGCACAGAGACTCTGATATACAGCGACACAGAGACTCTGAGACAATGAGACACTGAGGCACAGAGACTCTGATATACAGAGACACAGAGACTCTGAGACACAGAGACACTGAGGTAGAGACACTGAGACTCTGAGACACAGAGACTATGAAACACTGAGACACTGAGGCAAAGAGGCACTGAGACACAGAGGCACAGAGACACTGAGACAAAGAGATACTGAGACACTGAGACACTGAGGCTTTGAGACACTGAGATACTGAGGCACAGAGGCACTGAGACACTGAGGCACAGAGACGCTGAGACACTGATGCACTGAGAACCAGAGACACTGAGACTCTGAGAGACTGAGACACTGAGGCACTGAGGCACAGAGACACAGAGGCAATGAAACACTGAGACACTGAGACGTTGAGACACTGAGACACTTAGGCACAGAGACACTGAGACAATGAGACACTGAGACACTGATACACAGAGACACTGAGACACAGAGACACTGAGACTCTGAGGCACTGAGACACTGAGACTCTGAGGCTCTGAGACACTGAGGCACAAAGACACCTAGACACAGAGACACTGAGCGACTGGGACTCTGAGACACTGAGACTCTGAGAAACAGAGACACTGAGACACAGTGACACTGAGACTCTGAGAAACTGAGACACTGAGGCACAGAGACACTGAGACACAGAGAGACTGAGACTCTGAGACACTGACACACTGAGAGACTGAGACTTTGAGACACTGAGACACAGAGACACTGAGACACAGAGACACTGAGACTCAGAGACACAGAGAGTCTGGGACTCTGAGACACTGAGACACTGAGACACTGAAGCACAGAGACATGGAGACACTGAGACACAGACAACCTGAGACTCTGAAACACTGAGACACTGAGGCACAGAGACACTGAGACACGGAGACACAGAAACACAGAGACACAGACACTCGAAGACACTGAGACACTGAGACTCTGAGACACTAAGACTCTGAGACACTGAGACATTGAGACACAGAGACACTGAGACAATGAGTCACTGAGACTCTGAGACACTGAGACTCTGAGACACTGAGGCACTGAGGCACAGAGACACTGAGACACTGAGACACTGAGGCACAGATACACTGAGACAGAGAGACACTGACACTCTGAGACGCTGAGACACTGAGACACTGAGGCACAGAGATGCAGAGACACTGAGACACTGAGACTCTGATACACTATGACACTGAAAAACTGAGGGACAGAGACACAGTGACACTGAGGTACAATGACACAGAGACACTGAGACTCTGAGACACTGAGACACAGAGACTCTGATATACAGAGACACAGAGACTCTGAGACACAGAGACACTGAGGTACAGAGACACTGGGACACTGAGACTCTGAGACACAGAGACTATGAGACACTGAGACACACTGAGACACTGAGGCACAGAGACACTGAGACACTGGGACACAGAAACACAGAGACACAGAGACTCGAAGACACAGAAACTGAGGCACAGAGACCCTGAGACACTGAGGCCCTGAGACTCTGAGACACTGAGACACTGAGACTCTTAGACACTGAGACACTGAGACTCTGAGACACTGAGTCACTGAGACTCTGAGACACTGAGACACTGAGACACTGACACAGTGGCACAGATACACTGAGACAGAGAGACACTGAGACACTGAGTCGCTGAGACTCTGAGACACTGAGACACTGAGACACTGACACAGTGGCACAGATACACTGAGACAGAGAGACACTGACACTCTGAGACACAGAGACACTGAAATACTGAACTGAGACACTGAGAAACTGAGACACTGACACAGTGGCACAGATACACTGAGACAGAGAGACACTGACACTCTGAGACACAGAGACACTGAAATACTGAACTGAGACACTGAGAAACTGAGACACTGAGACTTTGAGACACTGAGACACTGAGGCACAGAGAAACTGAGACACTGAGACACAGAGACACTGAGACTCTGAGACACTGACGCACAGAGACACCGAGACACAGAGACACTGAGACACTGAGACTCTGGCACACAGAGACACAGAGGCACTGAGACACTGAGACACTGAGACACTGAGGCACAGAGACACTGAGACTCTGAGACACTGAGACACAGAGACAGTGAGAGACTGAGACATTGAGACACAGAGACTCTGAGACACAGAGACACTGAGGTACAGAGACACTGAGACACTGAGACTCTGAGACACAGAGACACAGAGACACTGAGAATCTGAGACACAGAGGCTCTGAGACACTGTGACACCGAGGCAATGAGACACTGAGACACAGTGGCACAGAGACACTGAGACAAAGAGACACGGAGACACTGAGACTTTGAGACACTGAGACACTGAGGCACAGAGGCACTGAGACACTGAGACACTGAGACACGGAGACACAGAGACGCAGAGACACTGAGGCACTGAGACACTGAGGAACAGAGACACCAAGACACAGAGACACTGAGACACAGAGACACAGAGACACTGAGACACTGAGAAACTGAGACACTGAGGCACAGAGACACTGAGACACTGAGACACAGAGACACTGAGACACTGAGACTCTGAGACGCTGAGACACTGAGACTCTGATAGACTGAGGCACAGAGACACTGAGAAACAGAGACACAGGGACACTGAGACTCTGAACACTGAGACACTGTGACACTGAGGCACACAGACTCAGAGACACTGAGACTCTGAGACACTGAGACACAGAGACACTGAGGCAGAGTGAAACAGAGACACTGAGACTCATACACTCTGAGATACAGAGAGACTGAGACACAGGGACACTGAGACACAGAGACACAGAGACACAGAGACACTGCGACACAGAGACACTGAGACACTGCGGCACAGAGACACTGAGACACAGAGACACTGATACTCTGTGACACTGAGACACTGAGACAATGATGCACAGAGACACAGAGACACAGAGACACTGAGACACAGAGACACTGAGGCACAGAGACACTGAGACATTGAGGCACAGGGACACTCAGACACTGAGACACAGAGACTCTGAGACACTGAGACATTGAGACACTGAGATACTGAGGCACACAGGCAAAGAGACACGGAGGCACAGAGACACTTAGGCACTGAGACACTGACATACTGAGACACTGTGACACTGAGGCACACAGACACAGAGACACTGAGACTCTGAAACACTGAGACACAGAGACACTGAGGCAAAGTGAAACAGAGACACTGAGACTCATACACTCTGAGATACAGAGAGACTGAGACACTGAGACACAGGGACACTGAGACACAGAGACACAGAGACACTGAGACACTGAGGCACAGGGATCCTGAGACACAGAGACACTGATACTCTGTGACACTGAGACACTGAGACAATGAGGCACAGAGACACAGAAACGCAGAGACGCTCAGACACAGAGACACTGAGGCACTGAGACACAGAGACTCTGAGACACTGAGACATTGAGATGCTGAGACATTGAGACGCTGAGATATTGAGGCACAGAGGCACAGAGACACTGAGGCACTGAGACACTGACATACTGAGACTCAGAGAAACTGAGACTCTGATACACTGAGACATTGAGACACAGGCACAGAGACAATGAGGCACACAGACACTGACACACAGAGACACTGAGACTCTGAGACACTGAGACACTGAGACACTGAGGCACAGAGACACTGAGATACTGAGTCACTGAGGCACAGAGACACTGAGGCACAGAGACACAGAGACACTGAGACACTGAGACTCTGAGACACTGAGACGCTGAGACACCGAGGCAATGAGACACTGAGACACAGTGGCACAGAGACACAGAGACACTGAGACAAAGAGACACAGAGACACTGAGACTTTGAGACACTGAGACACTGAGGCACAGAGGCACTGAGACACTGAGACACGGAGACACAGAGACGCAGAGACACTGAGGCACTGAGACACTGAGGAACAGAGACACCAAGACACAGAGACACTGAGACACAGAGACACAGAGACACTGAGACACTGAGAAACTGAGACACTGAGGCACAGAGACACTGAGACACTGAGACACAGAGACACTGAGACACTGAGACTCTGAGACGCTGAGACTCTGATAGACTGAGGCACAGAGACACTGAGAAACAGAGACACAGGGACACTGAGACTCTGAACACTGAGACACTGTGACACTGAGGCACACAGACACAGAGACACTGAGACTCTGAGACACTGAGACACAGAGACACTGAGGCAGAGTGAAACAGAGACACTGAGACTCATACACTCTGAGATACAGAGAGACTGAGACACTGAGACACAGGGAGACTGAGACACAGAGACACAGAGACACTGCGACACAGAGACACTGAGACACTGCGGCACAGAGACACTGAGACAATGATGCACTGAGACACAGAGACACAGAGACGCAGAGACACTGAGACACAGAGACACTGAGGCACAGAGACACTGAGACATTGAGGCACAGGGACACTCAGACACTGAGACACAGAGACTCTGAGACACTGAGACATTGAGACACTGAGATACTGAGGCACACAGGCAAAGAGACACGGAGGCACAGAGACACTTAGGCACTGAGACACTGACATACTGAGACACTGTGACACTGAGGCACACAGACACAGAGACACTGAGACTCTGAAACACTGAGACACAGAGACACTGAGGCAAAGTGAAACAGAGACACTGAGACTCATACACTCTGAGATACAGAGAGACTGAGACACTGAGACACAGGGACACTGAGACACAGAGACACAGAGACACTGAGACACTGAGGCACAGGGATCCTGAGACACAGAGACACTGATACTCTGTGACACTGAGACACTGAGATACTGAGGCACACAGGCAAAGAGACACGGAGGCACAGAGACACTTAGGCACTGAGACACTGACATACTGAGACACTGAGACAATGAGGCACAGAGACACAGAAACGCAGAGACGCTGAGACACAGAGACACTGAGGCACTGAGACACAGAGACTCTGAGACACTGAGACATTGAGATGCTGAGATACTGTGGCACAGAGGCACAGAGACACTGAGGCACAGAGACACTTAGGCACTGAGACACTGACATACTGAGACTCAGAGAAACTCAGACTCTGATACACCGAGACATTGAGACACTGAGGCACAGAGACAATGAGACACTGAGACATTGAGGCACAGGGACACTGAGACACTGAGACACAGAGACTCTGAGACACTGAGACATTGAGACGCTGAGATACTGAGGCACAGAGGCACAGAGACACTGAGGCACTGAGACACTGACATACTGAGACTCAGAGAAACTGAGACTCTGATACACTGAGACATTGAGACACAGGCACAGAGACAATGAGGCACACAGACACTGACACACAGAGACACTGAGACTCTGAGACTCTGAGACACTGAGACACTGAGGCACAGAGACACTGAGGCACAGAGACACAGAGACACTGAGACACTGAGACTCTGAGACACTGAGACGCTGAGACACCGAGGCAATGAGACACTGAGACACAGTGGCACAGAGACACAGAGACACTGAGACAAAGAGACACAGAGACACTGAGACTTTGAGACACTGAGACACTGAGGCACAGAGGCACTGAGACACTGAGACACTGAGACACGGAGACACAGAGACGCAGAGACACTGAGGCACTGAGACACTGAGGAACAGAGACACCAAGACACAGAGACACTGAGACACAGAGACACTGAGACACTGAGAAACTGAGACACTGAGGCACAGAGACACTGAGACACTGAGACACTGAGACACTGAGACTCTGAGACGCTGAGACACTGAGACTCTGATAGACTGAGGCACAGAGACACTGAGAAACAGAGACACAGGGACACTGAGACTCTGAACACTGAGACACTGTGACACTGAGGCACACAGACACAGAGACACTGAGACTCTGAGACACTGAGACACAGAGACACTGAGGCAGAGTGAAACAGAGACACTGAGACTCATACACTCTGAGATACAGAGAGACTGAGACACTGAGACACAGGGACACTGAGACACAGAGACACAGAGACACTGCGACACAGAGACACTGAGACACTGCGGCACAGAGACACTGAGACACAGAGACACTGATACTCTGTGACACTGAGACACTGAGACAATGATGCACAGAGACACGGAGACACAGAGACGCAGAGACACTGAGACACAGAGATACTGAGGCACAGAGACACTGAGACATTGAGGCACAGGGACACTCAGACACTGAGACACAGAGACTCTGAGACACTGAGACACTGAGTCATTGAGACACTGAGATACTGAGGCACAGAGGCAAAGAGACACGGAGGCACAGAGACACTTAGGCACTGAGACACTGACATACTGAGACACTGTGACACTGAGGCACACAGACACAGAGACACTGAGACTCTGAAACACTGAGACACAGAGACACTGAGGCAAAGTGAAACAGAGACACTGAGACTCATACACTCTGAGATACAGAGAGACTGAGACACTGAGACACAGGGACACTGAGACACAGAGACACAGAGACACTGAGACACTGAGGCACAGGGATCCTGAGACACAGAGACACTGATACTCTGTGACACTGAGACACTGAGACAATGAGGCACAGAGACACAGAGACGCAGAGACGCTGAGACACAGAGACACTGAGGCACAGAGACACTGAGGCACTGAGATACAGAGACTCTGAGACACTGAGACATTGTGATGCTGAGATTCTGTGGCACAGAGGCACAGAGACACTGAGGCACAGAGACACTTAGGCACTGAGACACTGACATACTGAGACTCAGAGAAACTGAGACTCTGATACACCGAGACATTGAGACACTGAGGCACAGAGACAATGAGACACTGAGACATTGAGGCACAGGGACACTGAGACACTGAGACACAGAGACTCTGAGACACTGAGACATTGAGACGCTGAGATACTGAGGCACAGAGGCACAGAGACACTGAGGCACAGAGACACTGAGGCACTGAGACACTGACATACTGAGACTCAGAGAAACTGAGACTCTGATACACTGAGACATTGAGACACAGGCACAGAGACAATGAGGCACACAGACACTGACACACAGAGACACTGAGACTCTGAGACACTGAGACACTGAGGCACAGAGGCACTGAGATACTGAGTCACTGAGGCACAGAGACACTGAGGCACAGAGACACAGAGACACTGAGACTCTGAGACACTGAGACACTGAGACACTGAGGCACAGAGACACTGAGATACTGAGTCACTGAGGCACAGAGACACTGAGGCACAGAGACACAGAGACACTGAGACACTGAGACTCTGAGACACTGAGACGCTGAGACACCGAGGCATAGAGACACATGAGACACAGAGACACTGTGACACAGAGACACTGAAATACTGTGACACAGAGACAGTGAGACACAGTGACACAGAGACTCTGAAAAACTGAGACACAGAGACACTGAGACACAGAGACACTGAGATACTGAGTCACAGAGACACTGAGACACAGAGGCACAGAGACACAGAGACTCTGAGACTCTGAGACACTTAGACACTGAGACACTGAGTCACAGAGACACATGAGACACAGAGACACTGAGATACTGAGACTCTGAGACCCTGAGACACTGAGACACTGAGACACCGAGGCACAGAGACACTGCGACACAGAGACACAGAGACACTGAGACTCTGAGACACAGAGACTCAGAGGCACTGAGACACTGAGACCCTGAGACACTGCGACACAGAGACACTGAGATACTGAGGCACAGAGACACTGAGACACTGTGACACAGTGACACAGAGTCTGTGAGAAACTGAGACACTAAGACACTGAGACACTGAGGCACATATACACTGAGACACTGAGGCACTGAGGCACAGAGACATAGAGACACTGAGACACAGAGACACTGAGACACAGACTCTGAGACACAGAGACACAGAGATGCAGAGACAATGAGACTCTGAGACACTGAGGCAAGAGACACTGAGACACAGAGACACTGAGACTCTGAGACACTGAGACACAGAGACACTGAGACTCAGAGACACTGAGCCACTGATACACAGAGACACTGAGACACAGAGACACTGAGATACTGAGAGACAGAGACACTGAGACACCGTGACACTGAGACTCTGAGACACTGAGACACTCTGACACAGATACTCTGAGACACTGAGACTCAGTAACACTGAGACACTGATACACAGAGACACTGAGACACTGAGACACTGAGACACAGAAACACTGAGATACTGAGACACAGAGCCTCTTAGACACTGAGACACAGTGACACTGAGACTCTGAGACACTGAGACACTGGGACAGTGAGACACTATGATACTGAGACTCTGAGACACTGAGACACTGAGGCACAGAGACACTGTGACACAGAGACTCAGAGGCACTGAGACACTGAGACACAGAGACACAGAGACACTGAGGCACAGAGACACTGAGACACAGAGACACTGAGACTCAGAGACACTGAGACACTCAGACACAGGGACACTGAGACACAGATACACTGAGACTCTGAGACACTGAGACACTGTGACACTGAGACACTGTGGCACTGAGACACTGAGGCACAGAGACACTGAAGCACAGAGACACAGAGACTCTGAGACATGGAGACACTGAGACACAGAGACACTGAGCCACTCAGACACAGGGACACTGAGACACAGATACACTGAGACTCTGAGACACTGAGACACTGCGACACTGAGACACTGTGGCACTGAGACACTGAGGCACAGAGACACTGAGACACAGAGACACAGAGGCTCTGAGACACTGAGACACTGAGACACAGAGACACTGAGGCACTGAGCCACAGAGGCACTGAGACACAGAGACACAGAGACACGGAGACACAGAGACACTGAGACACTGAGGCTCAGAGACACTGAGACACTGAGACACAGAGACACAGAGACACTGAGGCTCAGAGACACTGAGACACTGAGACACAGAGACACTGAGACACTGAGACACTGAGACACTGAGGCACAGACACACTGAGATACTGACACTCTGAGACACTGAGACACAGAGGCGCAGAGACACAGAGACACTGAGCCTCTGAGACACTGTGACTCAGAGACAGTGAGACACTGAGACACAGAGACACTGAGGCACAGAGACACTGAGATACTGACACTCTGAGACACTGAGACACAGAGGCGCAGATACACAGAGACACTGTACACAGAGACACAGCGACACTGAAACACAGAGACACTGAAACTCTGAGACACTGCGGCACAGAGACACTGAGACACAGAGACACAGAGACACAGACTCTGAGACACAGAGACACAGAGATGCAGAGACAATGAGACTCTGAGACACTGAGGCAAGAGACACTGAGACACTGAGACACAGAGACACTGAGACTCAGAGACACTGAGCCACTGATACACATAGACACTGAGACACAGAGACACTGAGATACTGAGAGACAGAGACACTGAGACACCGTGACACTGAGACTCTGAGACACTGAGACACTCTGACACAGATACTCTGAGACACTGAGACACGGAGACACTGAGGCACAGAGACACAGAGACACTGAGACCCTGAGGCACAGAGACACTGAGACTCTGCGACACTGAGGCACAGTGACACTGAGACACAGAGACACAGAGACACAGAGACACTGAGACACAGAGACACTGAGACACTGAGGCACTGAGACACTGAGGCACAGAGACACTGAAGCACAGAGACACAGAGACTCTGAGACATGGAGACACTGAGACACAGAGACACAGGGACACAGAGACACTGAGGCACTGAGGCACTGAGCCACAGAGACACTGAGACACAGAGAAACAGAGACACTGAGACACTGAGACCCTGAGACACTGAGGCACAGAGACACTGAGACACAGAGACACACAGACTCTGAGACACTGAGACTCTGAGACACTGAGACACAGAGACACTGAGGCACAGAGACACTGAGATACTTAGACACAGAGACACTGAGACACTGAGACACAGTGACACTTAGACTCTGAGACACTGAGACTCTGGGACAATGTGACACCGAGGCACAGATACACAGAGACACTGAGGCACAGAGACACTGTGACACAGATACACTGAGACTCTGAGACACTGACACATTGAGACACTGAGGCACAGAGAAACTGAGACACTGAGACTCTGAGACACTGAGACCCTGAGACACTGAGACACAGGTTCACTGAGACACTGAGGCACAGAGACGCAGAGACACTGAGACACAGAGACTCAGACACAGAGACGCAGAGGCGCAGAGACGCAGTGACACTGAGACGCAGAGACTCTGAGACGCAGAGGCGCAGAGATCCTGAGAGGCAGAGACACTGAGACCCAGAGACGCTGAGACGCTGAGACACTGAGATGCAGAGACGCCGAGACTCTGAGACGCAGAGACCCTGAGACGCAGATACACTGAGACGCAGAGACGCTGAGACCCAGATATGCAGAGACTCAGAGACACAGAGACCCTGAGACCCAGAAACGCAGAGGAGCAGAGACGCAGAGACACTGAGACGCAGAGACACTGAGAAGCACAGGCACTGAGTCGCAGAGACGCTGAGACGCAGAGACCCTGGGACCCAGAGATGAAGAGACACAGAGACGCAGAGACTCTGAGACGCAGAGACACAGTGATCCTGAGACACAGAGACACTGAACCCAGAGACGCTGAGACGCAGAGACACTGAGACGCAGACACGCTGAGACGCAGAGGCCCTGAGGCGCAGAGACGCAGAGACACTGAGACGCAGAGACTCAGAGACCCTGAGACGCAGAGACCCTGAGACGCAGAGACTCTGAGACCCTGAGACGCAGAGACGCAGAGACCCTGAGACGCAGATACACTGAGTCCCCGAGACGCAGAGACCCTGAGACTCAGAGAGGCAGAGACTATGTGACGCAGGGACTCTGAGACGCAGAGACGCTGAGACCCAGAGATGCAGAGACGCAGAAACGCATAGACACTGAGACGCAGAGACACTGAGACGCAGAGACACTGAGAAGCAGAGACACTGAGTCGCAGAGACGCTGAGACGCAGAGACCCTGGGGCCCAGAGACGAAGAGACACAGAGACACTGAGACCCAGAGACGCAGAGACGCAGAGACTCTGAGACGCAGAGACACAGAGACGCAGAGACACTGAGACCCAGACACGCAGAGATGCAGAAACTCACAGACTCTGAGACGCAGAGGCGTAGAGACCCTGAGAAGCAGCGACACTGAGACCGAGAGACGCAGAGACGCAGAGACGCTGAGACGCAGAGACTCTGAGACGCAGAGTCTCTGAGAATCAGAGACAGTGAGACCCAGAGACGCAGAGTCGCAGACACCCTGAGACACTGAGCCGCAGAGACACTGAGATGCAGAGACTCTGAGACACAGAGACGCAGAGATCCTGAGAGGCAGAGACGCAGAGACACTGAGACCCAGAGTCTCTGAGACGCAGAGACGCTGAGACACAGAGATCCTGAGACGCAGAGACACTGAGTCCCAGAGACGCAGAGAAAAAGAGAACCAGAGAGGTAGAGACTATGAGACGCAGAGACTCTGAGGCGCATAGACGCTGAGACGAGATGCAGAGACGCATATACGCAGAGACACTGAGACGCAGAGACACTGAGATGCGGAGACGCAGAGACCATGAGATGTGGAGACACTGAGACCCAGAGACGCAGAGACACAGAGACGCAGAGAGGCGGAGACCATGAGACCCAGAGACTCTGAGACGCATAGACGCTGAGACCCAGAGATGCAGAGTAACTGAACGCTGAGACACTGAGACGCAGAGACACTGAGACGCAGAGACGCAGAGATGCAGAGACACTGAGACGCAGAGACACTGAGACCCAGAGACACAGAGACGCAGAGAGGCAGAGACCATGAGACGCAGAGACTCTGAGACCCAGAGACGCAGAGACACTGAGATCCAGAGACACAGAGACGCAGAGAGGCAGAGACCATGAGACGCAGAGACTCTGAGACGCTGAGACGCTGAGATCCAGAGACGCAGAGTAACTGAGACGCTGAGACGCTGAGATCCAGAGACGCAGAGTAACTGAGACACTGAGACACTGAGACGCAGAGACGCAGGGACTCTGAGACACAGAGACCCTGAGACGCTGAGACGCACGGACCCTGAGACGCATAGACTCTGAGACGCAGAGATGCAGAGACACTGAGACGCCGAGACACTGAGACGCAGAGACACTGAGACCCTGAGACTCTGAGCCGCAGAGACTCTGAGACGTTGAGACGCAGAGACCCTGAGACGCAGAGACCCTGAGACACAGAGACACTGAGTCCCAGAGACGCAGAGATGCAGAGAGGCAGAAAACCTGAGACGCAGAGACCCTGAGACACAGAGACTCTGAGACGCAGAGACCCTGAGACGCAGATACACTGAGACGCAGAGGCGCTGAGGCCCAGAGATGCAGAGACGCAGAGATACTGCGACCCAGAGACGCAGAGATGCAGAGACACTGAGACGCAGAGACTCTGAGACGCAGAGACCCTGAGACGCAGAGACACTGAGACCCAGAGACGCAGAGACGCAGAGACACTGAGGAGCAGAGACACTGAGACCCAGGGACGCTGAGACTCTGAGACGCAGTGATGCAGAGACCCTGAGACGCAGAGAGGCAGAGACCCTGAGACGCAGAGACGCAGAGAAGCAGAAACTCGAGACACAGAGACACTGAACCCAGAGACGCACAGACGCAGAGGCCCTGAGACGCACAGATGCAGAGACACTGAGACGCAGAGACTCTGAGACGCAAAGAGGCAGCGACACAGAGACGCTGAGACGCAGAGATGCAGAGACGCAGAGACACTGAGACGCAGAGATGCAGAGACGCAGAGACACTGAGACGCAGATACACTGAGACGCAGAGACGCTGAGACCCAGAGATGCAGAGACGCAGAGACACTGAGACACTGAGACCCAGAGACGCAGAGACGAAGAGACACTGAGACCCAGAGACGCTGAGACGCAGAGACACTGAGACGCAGAGACACTGAGATGCAGAGACGCAGAGACTCTGAGATGCAGTGACGCTGAGACCCTGAGACACAGATACACTGAGACGTAGTGACGCTGAGACCCAGAGATGCAGAGACGCAGAGATGCAGCAACCCAGAGACTCTGAGACGCAAAGTCCCTGAGACCCAGAAACGCAGAGGCGCAGAGACGCAGAGACACTGAGAAGCAGAGACACTGAGTCGCAGAGACGCTGAGATGCAGAGACCCTGGGACCCAGAGACGAAGAGACACAGACACGCAGAGACTCTGAGACGCAGAGACGCAGATATAATGAGAGGCAGAGACACTGAGACCCAGAGACACTGAGACGCAGAGACACTGAGATGCAGAGGCACTGAGACGCAGACACGCTGAGACGCAGAGGCCCTGAGACGCAGAGACACTGAGACGCAGAGACGCAGAGACTCTGAGACACAGAGACGCAGAGACCCTGAGACGCAGAGACCCTGAGACGCTGAGACGCAGAGACCCTGAGACGCAGAGACAGAGTCCCAGAGACGCAGAGAACCTGAGGCGCAGAGACCCTGAGACCCAGAGACGCTGAGACCCAGAGTCGCAGAGACGCATAGACGCAGAGACACTGAGACGCAGAGACTCTGAGACGCAGAGACGCAGAGACCCTGAGACGCAGAGACACTGACACGCAGAGACACTGAGACCCTGAGACGCAGAGACACTGAGACCCAGAGATGCAGAGACGCAGAGACACTGAGATGCAGAGACACTGAGACGCAGAGACACTGAGACGCAGAGACGCTGAGACACTGAGACGCAGAGACTCAGAGACGCAGAGACACTGAGACGCAGAGACGCTGAGACACTGAGACGCAGAGACACTGACACGGAGAGACACTGAGACGCAGAGACCCTGAGATGCGGAGACACTGAGACCCAGAGACGCAGAGACACAGAGACGCAGAGAGGCGGAGACCATGAGACCCAGAGACTCGGAGACGCATAGACGCTGAGACCCAGAGATGCAGAGTAACTGAACGCTGAGACACTGAGACGCAGAGACACTGAGACGCAGAGGCGCAGAGACACTGAGATCCAGAGACACTGAGACGCAGAGAGGCAGAGACCATGAGACGCAGAGACTCTGAGACCCAGAGACGCAGAGACACTGAGATCCAGAGACGCAGAGAGGCAGAGAGGCAGAGACCATGAGACGCAGAGACTCTGAGACGCTGAGATGCTGAGATCCAGAGACGCAGAGTAACTGAGACACTGAGACACTGAGACGCAGAGACGCAGAGACACTGAGTCCCAGAGACGCAGAGACGCAGAGACACTGAGGAGCAGAGACACTGAGACCCAGGGACGCTGAGACTCTGAGACGCAGAGACGCAGAGACCCTGAGACGCAGAGACCCTGAGACGCAGAGACACTGAGACGCAGAGACACTGAGTCCCAGAGACGCAGAGACGCAGAGACACTGAGGAGCAGAGACACTGAGACCCAGGGACGCTGAGACTCTGAGACGCAGAGACGCAGAGAGGCAGAAAACCTGAGACGCAGAGACCCTGAGACACAGAGAGGCAGAGACTATGAGACGCAGAGACTCTGAGACGCAGAGACCCAGAGACGCAGAGACACTGAGGAGCAGAGACACTGAGACCCAGGGACGCTGAGACTCTGAGACGCAGAGACGCAGAGATCCTGAGACGCAGAGACGCAGAGACTCTGAGACGCTGAGACCCAGAGACGCAGAGACGCAGAGGCCCTGAGACGCAGAGACTCTGAGACACAAGGACGCAGAGACACTGAGACGCAAAGAGGCAGAGAAGCAGAGACGCTGAGACGCAGAGACACAGAGAACCTGAGACGCAGAGACCCTGAGACACTGAGACGCAGAGACGCATAGACTCTGAGACACAGAGACGCAGAGACCCTGAGACGCAGATGCACTGAGATGCAGAGACGCTGAGAACCAGAGATGCAGAGACGCAGAGACACTGAGACCCAGAGACGCAGTGACCCACAGACTCCGAGACGCAGAGACCCTGAGACCCAGAGTCGCAGAGGCGCAGAGGCGCAGAGACGCAGAGATACTGAGACACTGAGAAGCAGAGACACTGAGTCGCAGAGGCGCTGAGACCCAGAGACGCAGAGACGCTGAGACACAGAGACTCAGAGACTCAGAGACACTGAGACGCAGAGACTCTGAGACGCAGAGACCCTGAGACGCAGAGACACTGAGACCCAGAGACGCAGAGACACAGAGACACTGAGGAGCAGAGACACTGAGACCCAGAGACGCAGAGACGCAGAGACACTGAGGAGCAGAGACACTGAGACCCAGAGACGCAGAGACTCTGAGACGCAGAGACGCAGAGACCCTGAGACGCAGAGAGGCAGAGACCCTGAGACGCAGAGACGCAGAGACGCAGAGGCCCTGAGACACAGGGACGCAGAGACGCAGAGACGCAGAGACGCAGAGACTCTGAGACACAGGGACGCAGAGCCACTGAGACGCAAAGAGGCAGAGACGCAGAGACGCTGAGATGCAGAGACACTGAGACGCAGAGACACTGAGACGCAGAGACGCTGAGACCCAGAGATGCAGAGACGCAGAGACACTGAGACCCAGAGACGCAGTGACCCACAGACTCCGAGACGCAGAGACCCTGAGACCCAGAGTCGCAGAGGCGCAGAGACGCAGAGACACTGAGAAGCAGAGACACTGAGTCGCAGAGGCGCTGAGACGCAGAGACACTGAGACCCAGAGACTCTGAGACACAGAGACTCTGAGACGCAGAGACTCTGAGACGCAGAGACACTGAGACCCAGAGACGCAGAGACACAGAGACACTGAGGAGCAGAGACACTGAGACCCAGAGACGCAGAGACGCAGAGACACTGAGGAGCAGAGAGGCAGAGACCCTGAGACGCAGAGACGCAGAGACGCAGAGGCCCTGAGACACAGGGACGCAGAGCCACTGAGACGCAAAGAGGCAGAGACGCAGAGACGCTGAGATGCAGAGACACAGAGAACCTGAGACGCAGAGACCCTGAGACGCAGAGACACTGAGACGCAGAGACGCTGAGACCCAGAGATGCAGAGACGCAGAGACACTGAGACCCAGAGACGCAGTGACCCACAGACTCCGAGACGCAGAGACCCTGAGACCCAGAGTCGCAGAGGCGCAGAGACGCAGAGACACTGAGAAGCAGAGACACTGAGTCGCAGAGGCGCTGAGACGCAGAGACACTGAGACCCAGAGACTCTGAGACACAGAGACTCTGAGACGCAGAGACACTGAGACGCAGAAACTCTGAGACGCAGAGACCCTGAGACCCTGAGACGCAGAGACGCAGAGACACTGAGACCCAGACACGCAGAGATGCAGAAACTCACAGACTCTGAGACGCAGAGGCGTAGAGACCCTGAGACGCAGCGACACTGAGACCGAGAGACGCAGAGACGCAGAGACGCAGAGACACTGAGACGCAGAGACGCTGAGACGCAGAGACACTGAGACGCAGAGACCCTGAGAAGCAGGGACGCAGAGACGCAGAGACTCTGAGACTCAGAGACAGCGAGACCCAGAGATGCAGAGTCGCAGACTCCCTGAGACACTGAGACGCAGAGACACTGAGATGCAGAGACTCTGAGACACAGAGACGCAGAGATCCTGAGAGGCAGAGACACTGAGACCCAGAGTCTCTGAGACGCAGAGACGCTGAGACACAGAGATCCTGAGACGCAGAGACACTGAGTCCCAGAGACGCAGAGGAAAAGAGAACCTGAGACGCTGATACCCTGAGACCCAGAGAGGTAGAGACTATGAGACGCAGAGACTCTGAGACGCATAGACGCTGAGACGAGACGCAGAGACGCATATACGCAGAGACACTGAGACGCAGAGACACTGAGACGCAGAGACTCTGAGACGCAGAGACGCAGAGACCCTGAGACGCAGAGACACTGACACGCAGAGACACTGAGACGCAGAGACACTGAGACGCAGAGACTCTGAGACGCAGAGACACTGAGACCCTGAGACGCAGAGACACTGAGACCCAGAGATGCAGAGACGCAGAGACACTGAGATGCAGAGACACTGAGACGCAGAGACGCACGGACGCAGAGACACTGGGATGCAGAGAGGCGGAGACCATGAGACCCAGAGACTCTGAGACGCAGAGACGCTGAGACCCAGAGATGCAGAGTAACTGAACGCTGAGACTCTGAGACGCAGAGACGCAGAGAGGCAGAAAACCTGAGACGCAGAGACCCTGAGACACAGAGAGGCAGAGACTATGAGACGCAGAGACTCTGAGACGCAGAGACCCTGAGACGCAGAGACGCAGAGACGCAGAGACACTGAGGAGCAGAGACACTGAGACCCAGGGACGCTGAGACTCTGAGACGCAGAGACGCAGAGATCCTGAGACGCAGAGACGCAGAGACCCTGAGACGCTGAGACCCAGAGACGCAGAGACGCAGAGACACTGAGACGCAGAGACTCTGAGACACAAGGACGCAGAGACACTGAGACGCAAAGAGGCAGAGAAGCAGAGACGCTGAGACGCAGAGACACAGAGAACCTGAGACGCAGAGACCCTGAGACACTGAGACGCAGAGACGCATAGACTCTGAGACACAGAGACGCAGAGACCCTGAGACGCAGATGCACTGAGATGCAGAGACGCTGAGAACCAGAGATGCAGAGACGCAGAGACACTGAGACCCAGAGACGCAGTGACCCACAGACTCCGAGACGCAGAGACCCTGAGACCCAGAGTCGCAGAGGCGCAGAGGCGCAGAGACGCAGAGACACTGAGACACTGAGAAGCAGAGACACTGAGTCGCAGAGGCGCTGAGACCCAGAGACGCAGAGACGCTGAGACACAGAGACTCAGAGACTCAGAGACACTGAGACGCAGAGACTCTGAGACGCAGAGACCCTGAGACGCAGAGACACTGAGACCCAGAGACGCAGAGACACAGAGACACTGAGGAGCAGAGACACTGAGACCCAGAGACGCAGAGACGCAGAGACACTGAGGAGCAGAGACACTGAGACCCAGAGACGCAGAGACTCTGAGACGCAGAGACGCAGAGACCCTGAGACGCAGAGAGGCAGAGACCCTGAGACGCAGAGACGCAGAGACGCAGAGGCCCTGAGACACAGGGACGCAGAGCCACTGAGACGCAAAGAGGCAGAGACGCAGAGACGCTGAGATGCAGAGACACTGAGACGCAGAGACACTGAGACGCAGAGACGCTGAGACCCAGAGATGCAGAGACGCAGAGACACTGAGACCCAGAGACGCAGTGACCCACAGACTCCGAGACGCAGAGACCCTGAGACCCAGAGTCGCAGAGGCGCAGAGACGCAGAGACACTGAGAAGCAGAGACACTGAGTCGCAGAGGCGCTGAGACGCAGAGACACTGAGACCCAGAGACTCTGAGACACAGAGACTCTGAGACGCAGAGACACTGAGACGCAGAAACTCTGAGACGCAGAGACACTGAGACCCAGAGACGCAGAGACACAGAGACACTGAGGAGCAGAGACACTGAGACCCAGAGACGCAGAGACGCAGAGACACTGAGGAGCAGAGAGGCAGAGACCCTGAGACGCAGAGACGCAGAGACGCAGAGGCCCTGAGACACAGGGACGCAGAGCCACTGAGACGCAAAGAGGCAGAGACGCAGAGAAGCTGAGATGCAGAGACACAGAGAACCTGAGACGCAGAGACCCTGAGACGCAGAGACACTGAGACGCAGAGACGCTGAGACCCAGGGATGCAGAGACGCAGAGACACTGAGACCCAGAGACGCAGTGACCCACAGACTCCGAGACGCAGAGACCCTGAGACCCAGAGTCGCAGAGACGCAGAGACACTGAGAAGCAGAGACACTGAGACGCAGAGACACAGAGACGCATAGACGCTGAGACCCAGAGATGCAGAGTAACTGAACGCTGAGACACTGAGACGCAGAGACGCAGAGACACTGAGATCCAGAGACGCAGAGACACTGAGATCCAGAGACGCAGAGACACTGAGATCCAGAGACGCAGGGACTCTGAGAAACAGAGACCCTGAGACGCTGAGACGCACGGACCCTGAGACGCATAGACTCTGAGACGCAGAGATGCAGAGACACTGAGACACCGAGACACTGAGACGCAGAGACTCTGAGACCCAGAGACTCTGAGACGTTGAGACGCAGAGACCCTGAGATGCAGAGACCCTGAGACGCAGAGACACTGAGTCCCAGAGACACTGAGAGGCAGAGACGCAGAGAGGCAGAAAACCTGAGACGCAGAGACCCTGAGACGCAGAGACCCTGAGACGCAGAGACCCTGAGTCCCAGAGACGCTGAGACCCAGAGACTCTGAGAGGCAGAAAACCTGAGACGTAGAGAACCTGAGACACAGAGAGGCAGAGACTATGAGACGCAGAGAACCTGAGACGCATAGACTCTGAGACGCAGAGACGCAGAGACCCTGAGACCCAGAGACGCTGAGACCCAGAGACTCTGAGACGCAGAGACCCTGAGACGCAGAGGCGCAGAGACGCAGAGACCCTGAGACGCTGAGACGCAGAGACACTGAGATGCAGAGACGCTGAGACACAGACACCCTGGGACCCAAAGGCGAAGAGACGCAGAGGCGCAGAGGCACTGAGACGCAGAGACTCTGAGACGCAGAAAACTTGAGACGCAGAGAGCCTGAGACACAGAGAGGCAGAGACACTGAGACACAGAGAACCTGAGACGCATAGACGCTGAGTCCCAGAGACGCAGAGACCCCGAGACGAAGAGACACTGAGACGCAGAGACGCATAGACTCTGAGACACAGAGACGCAGAGACCCTGAGACGCAGATACACTGAGACGCAGAGACACTGAGACCCAGAGACGCAGTGACCCACAGACTCCGAGAAGCAGAGACCCCGAGACTCAGAGTCGCAGAGGCGCTGAGACGCAGAGATGCAGAGACACTGAGACTATGAGACGCAGAGACTCTGAAGCACAGAGACTCTGAGAAGCAGAGACTCAGAGACCTTGAGACGCTGAGACGCAGAGACTCTGAGACTCTGAGACGCAGAGACGCAGAGACTCTGAGACGCAGAGACACTGAGATCCACAGACTCTGAGACGCAGAAGCGCAGAGACGCTGAGATGCAGACACTCTGAAACACAGGGACACAGAGACACTGAGACGCAGACAGGCAGAGGCGCTGAGACGCAGAGACGCAGAGAACCTGAGACGAAGAGACCCTGAGACCCAGAGACGCTGAGACGCAAAGACACTGAGACGCAGAAATGCTGAGAGGCTGAAACGCAGAGACACTGAGACGCAGAGACGCTGAGACGCAGACACCCTGGGTCCCAGAGGCAAAGAGACGCAGAGACTCTGAGACTCTGAGACACAGAGACGCTGAGGCACTGAGACACAGAGACTCTGAGACGCAGAGGCGCAGAGATCCTGAGAGGCAGAGACACTGAGACCCAGAGACGCTGAGACGCAGAGATGCAGAGACTCTGAGACCCAGAAACGCAGAGGAGCAGAGACGCAGAGACACTGAGACGCAGAGACACTGAGACGCAGAGACACTGAGACGCAGAGACCCTCGGACCCAGAGATGAAGAGACCCAGAGACGCAGAGACTCTGAGACGCAGAGACTCTGAGACCCAGAGACGCTGAGACGCAGAGACACTGAGACGCAGAGACTCTGAGACGCAGAGACACAGAGACTCTGAGTGACAGAGACCCTGAGACCCAGAGACGCTGAGACGCAGAGACGCAGAGACGCAGAGGCTTTGAGACGCAGAGACACTGAGACGCAGAGACGCAGAGAACCTGAGACGCAGAGACCCTGAGACGCAGAGGCGCAGAGACACAGACTCAGAGACGCTGACACGCAGTGAGCCTGGGACCCAGAGACGCAGAGACGCAGAGACTCTGAGACGCAGAGACTCTGAGACGCAGAGACGCAGAGACCCTGAGACGCAGAGGTGCAGAGACTCTGAGACTCAGAGACTCAGAGACTCAGAGACAGTGAGACCCAGAGACGCAGAGACGCAGAGACGCTGAGACGCAGAGACGCAGAGGCACTGAGACGCAGAGACTCTGAGACACAGAGACGCAGAGACGCAGTGACACTGAGACGCAGAGACACTGAGACGCAGAGACTCTGAGGCGCAGAGACTCTGACACACAGAGATCCTGAGACGCAGAGACGCAGAGACCCTGAGACACTGTGACGCTGAGACGCTGAGACGCAGAGGCCCTGAGACGCAGAGACTCAGAGACCCTGAGATGCAGAAACACTGAGTCCCAGAGACGCAGAGACGCAGAGAACCTGAGACGCAGAGACTATGAGACGCAGATACTCTGAGACACACAGACGCTGAGACCCAGAGACGCAGAGACACTGAGAAGCAGAGACCCTGAGACGCAGAGACACTGAGAAGCAGATACACTGAGGCGCAGAGTCACTGAGACCCAGAGATGCAGAGACAAAGCGACCCAGAGACTCTGAGATGCAGAGACCCTGAGACCCAGAGACGCAGAGACACTGGGACGCAGAGACGCAGAAACCCGAGACGCAGAGATACTGAGGCCCAGAGACGCAGAGACACTGAGACGCAGAGACTCTGAGATGAAGAGACCCAAAGACGCAGAGACACAGAGTCCCAGAGACGCAGAGACGCAGAGACACTGATACCCAAAGACGCAGAGACGCAGAAACTCAGAGACCCTGAGACGCAGAGACACTGAGGCCCAGAGACGCAGAGACGCAGAGAACCTGAGACGCAGAAACACTGAGACCTAGAGACACAGAGAGGCAGACACTATGAGACACAAAGACTCTGAGACCCAGAGACCCAGAGACGCCTAAAGCCTGAGACGCAGAGACTCTGAGACGCAGAGACACTGAGACCCAGAGACTCTGAGACGCAGAGACGCAGAGACCCTGAGACCCAGAGACACAGAGATGCAGAGAGGCAGAGACTATGAGACCCAAAGACTCTGAGACGGATAGACGCTGAGACCCAGAGATGCAGAGTAACTGAGACGCTGAGACACTGAGACGCAGAGACACTGAGATGCAGAGACTCATAGACGCAGATACTCTGAGACCCAGAGACGCAGAGACTATGAGACGCAGAGACTCTGAGACGCAGAGACTCAGAGACGCAGAGATGCAGAGACGCAGAGACCCAGAGACGCAGAGACACTGAGACCCAGAGACGCAGAGACACAGCGACCCAGACCCTCTGAGACGCAGAGACCCTGAGACCCAGAAACGCAGAGGCGCAGAGACTCAGAGACACTGAGAAGCAGAGACACTGAGTCGCAGAGACGCTGAGACGCAGAGACCCTGGGACCCAGAGACTGGGAGGCACAGAGACGCAGAGACACTGAGAATCGGAGACACTGAGATGCAAAGACTCTGAGACGCAGAGACACTGAGACCCTGAGACGGAGAGACACAGAGATATAGAGATGCAGAGACACTGACACGCAGAGACACTGAGACCCAGAGACACTGAGACACAGACACTCTGAGACGCTGCAACCCAGACGTGCAGAGACGCAGAAACACTGAGATGCAGAGACGCTGAGACGCTGAGACGCTGAGACGGAGAGACTCTGAGACACAGAGACGCAGAGACACTGAGACGCAGAGACACTGAGAAGCAGAGACCCAGAGACGGAGAGACTCTGAGATGCAGAGACACAGACACTCTGAGATGCAGAGACGCTGAGACACTGAGACCCAGAGACACAGAGACGCAGGGTAACTGAGACCATGAGACCCAAAGTCTCAGAGACACATAGACGCTGAGACCCAGTGACGCAGAGTAATGAGACGCTGAGAAACTGAGACACAGAGACACAGAGACACTGAGACGCAGAGACGCAGAGACACTGAGTCGCAGAGACACTGAGACGCAGAGACTCTGAGACGCTGAGACGGAGAGACACTGAGACGCAGAGACGCAGAGACTCAGAGACGCAGAGACACTGAGACGCAGAGACACTGAGACGCAGAGACCCAGAGACGCAGAGACACTGAGACGCAGAGACACTGAGACGCAGAGACACTGAGACCCAGAGATGCAGAGACGCAGAGACACTTAGACGCAGAGACACTGAGACCCAGAGACGCAGAGACCCTGAGACCCTGAGATGCAGAGACACTGAGACCCAGAGACGCAGAGACCCTGAGACGCAGAGACACTGCGACACAGAGAAGCTGAGAAGCAGAGACACTGAGACACAGAGAAGCAGAGACCCAGACAGGCAGAGACACAGGGACGTAGAGACGCAGAGAACCTGAGATGCAGAGAACTGAGACCCAGAGACGCAGAGACACTGAAACCCTGAGACCCTGAGATACAGAGACTCTGAGACCCAGAGACGCAGCGACACTGAGACTCTGAGACGCAGGGACACTGAGACCCAGAGACGCAGAGACACTGAGACACAGAGACGCAGAGACGCTGAGACCCAGAGACGCAGAAGCTCTGAGACGCAGAGACACAGAGACGCTGAGACCCAGAGACGCAGAGGCGCTGAGACGCAGACACACTGAGACGCAGAGAAACTGAGACGCAGAGACACAGAGACACTGAGACAGTGAGACGCAGAGACGCAGACATTCTGAGACACAGAGACTCTGAGACGCTGAGACACTGAGCCGCAGAGAAGCTGAGAAGCAGAGACACTGAGACTCAGAGAAGCAGAGACCCTGAGACGCAGAGACGCACGCACGCAGAGAACCTGAGACCCAGAGACGCAGAGACACTGAGACCCAGAGACGCAGAGACACTGAGACACAGAGACACAGAGACTCAAAGACGCAGAGACACTGAGACGCAGAGACACTGAGAACCAGAGATGCAGGGACACTGAGACGCAGAGACCCAGAGACGCACATACGCTGAGACCCAGAGACGCAGAGACTCTGAGACGCAAAGACACAGAGACTCTGAGACGCAGAGACACTGAGACACTGAGACCCAGATACTCTGAGACCCAGCGACGCAGAGAGGCAGAGACTATGAGACGCAGAGACTCTCAGACGCATAGACGCTGAGACCCAGAGATGCAGAGACGCAGAGACACTGAGACGCAGAGACACTGAGACGCAGAGACACTGACACGCAGAGACACTGACACGCAGAGACGCAGAGACTCTGAGACACCGAGACGCAGAGACTCTGAGACGCAGAGACAGTGAGACCCAGAGATGCAGAGAACCTGAGACGCAGAGACGCACAGACACAGAGACACTGAGACCAGAGACTCTGAGACACAGAGACGCAGAGACCCTGAGACGCAGAGACACTGAGTCCCAGAGGCGCAGAGATGCAGAGACGCTGAGACCCTGAGATGCAGAGACACTGAGACCCAGAGACGCAGAGACGCTGAGACCCTGAGATGCAGAGACACTGAGACCCAGAGATGCAGAGACCCTGAGACGCAGAGACACTGAGACCCAGAGACGCAGAAACGCAGAGACACTGAGATGCAGAGACACTGAGACCCAGAGATGCAGAGACCCTGAGATGCAGAGACACTGAGACCCAGAGACGCAGAGATGCAGGGACACAGAGACCCTGAGACGCAGAGACACTGAGAACCAGAGACGCAGCGATGCTGAGACGCAGAGACACTGAGAACCAGAGACGCAGAGACTCTGAGACCCAGAGATGCAGAGACACTGAGACGCAGAGACTCTAAGACTCAGAGACGCTGAACCCAGAGAACCAGAGACGCAGAGAACCAGAGACCCAGAGACATTGAGAGAGAGAAACTCTGAGACGCAGAGGCTCCGAGAGGCAGAGACGCAGAGACCCTGAGACGCAGAGACGCAGAGAAACTGAGACCCAGAGGCGCAGAGACCCTGAGAAGCAAAGACCCTGAGAGGCAGAGACGCAGAGAAACTGAGACCCAGAGGCGCAGAGACCCTGAGACGCAAAGACGCAGGGACACTGAGACGCAGAGACTCTGAGACGCAGAGAGGCTGAGAAGCAGAGACGCAGAGACACTGAGAGGCAGAGATACTGAGACCCAGAGACGCAGAGACGCAGAGAACCTGAGACGAAAAGACACTGAGACGCAGGACACTGAGACACAGAGACGCTGAGATGCAGAGACGCAGGGACACTTAGACACAGAGATGCTGAGAACCAGAGACGCAGAGACACTGAGATGCAGAGACACTGAGGCGCAGAGATGCAGAGACTCTGAGACGCAGAGGCTCTGAGACCCTGAGACGCAGAGATGCAGAGACGCAGAGACCCTGAGACGCAGAGACACTGAGTCCCAGAGGTGCAGAGATGCAGAGACGCTGAGACCCGGAGATGCAGAGACACTGAGACCCAGAGACGCAGAGACGCTGAGACCCTGAGATGCAGAGACACTGAGACCCAGAGATGCAGAGACCGTGAGACGCAGAGACTCTGAGACCCTGAGACGCAGAGATGCAGAGACTCAGAGACCCTGAGACGCAGAGACACTGAGAACCGAAGACGTAGAGACACTGAGACGCAGAGACTCTGAGACAGAGAGACATTGAGACCCTGAGACGCAGAGACACTGAGATGCAGAGACACTGAGATGCAGAGACGCAGAGACATTGAGACGCAGAGACACTGAGACACAGAGACTCTGAGATGCAGAGACGCTGAGACCCAGAGACTCTGAGACGCAGAGAAGCAGAGACGCTGAGAGGCAGAGACGCAGGGACACAGAGATGCAGAGAATCTGAGACGCGGAGAACTGAGACGCAGAGACGCAGAGACCCAGAGACGCAGAGACACTGAGACGCAGAGACACTGAGAACCAGAGACGCAGAGACTCTGAGACGCAGAGACCCTGAGACACAGAGACTCTGAGATGCAGAGAAGCAGAGACCCTGCGACGCAGAGACACTGAGACCCAGAGATGCAGAGACGCAGAGACACTGAGACGCAGAGACACTGAGACACAAAGATGCTGAGACTCTGAGACCCAGAGACGCAGAGACCCTGAGACGCAGAGACACTGAGTCCCAGAAGCGCAGAGATGCAAAGACGCTGAGACCCTGAGATGCAGAGACACTGAGACCCAGAGACACTGAGACCCAGAGACGCAGAGGCGCTGAGACCCAGAGATGCAGAGACCCTGAGACGCAGAGACACTGAGACCCTGAGACGCCGAGATGCAGAGACGCAGAGACCCTGAGACGCAGAGACACTGAGAACCAGAGACGCAGAGACTCTGAGACGCGGAGACGCAGAGACCCTGCGACGCAGAGACACTGAGACCCAGAGATGCAGAGATGCAGAGACACTGAGACGCAGAGACACTGAGACCCAGAGCCGTGGAGACACGGAGACAGAGAGACGCAGAGACCCTGAGACGCAGAGACACTGAGAACCAGAGACGCAGAGACACTGAGACGCAGGGACTGTGAGACGCAGAGACACTGAGACCCTGAGACGCAGAGACGCAGAGACACAGAGATGCTGAGACACTGAGACCCAAAGACCCAGAGACGCAAAGGCGCAGAGACGCACAGACACTGAGATGCAGAGACACTGAGACCCAGGGACGCAGAGACGCAGAGACGCAGAGACGTGGAGACGCAGAGACGCAGAGACCCTGAGACGCAGAGACACTGAGACGCAGAGACGCAGAGGCTCTGAGACGCAGAGACACAGAGACGTTGAGACCCAGGGACGCAGAGACGCTGAGACGCAGAGACACTGAGACGCTGCAACCCAGAGACGCAGACACACTGAGATGCAGAGACACTGAGACGCAGAGACGCTGAGACGCAGAGACGTTGAGACACTGAGACCCAGAGACTCTGAGACCCAGAGACGCAGAGATGCAGAGATGCAGAGACTCTGAATATCTGCGTCTCTGTGTCTCAGTTTCTCTGGTCTCTGAGTCTCTGCGTCTCTGCGTCTCTGCATCTCAGAGTCTCCGCGTCTCAGAGTCTCTGCGTGTCTGCTTCTCTGCCCCTCTGTATCTCTGTGTCTCAGACTCTCAGCGTCTCTGTGTCTCAGTCTCTGTGTCTCTGCGTCTCTGGGTCTCTGCGTCTCAGTATCTCTGCCCCTCTGCCTCTCTGTGTCTCTGCGACTCTCCGTCTCTGCATCTCTGCATCTCAGAGTCTCTGCGTCTCAGAGTCTCTGCATCTCTGCCTCTCTGTGTCTCAGCTTCTCTGGTCTCTGAGTCTCTGCGTCACTGCGTCTCTGCATCTCAGAGTCTATTCATCTCTTCGTTTCTTCATCTCCGCGTCTCAGTGTCTCTGCGTCTCAGTGTCTCTGCGTCTCAGAGTCTCTGCGTCTCAGTGTCTCTGCGTCTCAGTGTCTCTGCGTCTGAGAGTGTCTATGTCTCAGAGTCTCTGTGTCTATGCCTCTCTGCCTCTCTGCATCTCTGTGTCCCAGAGTCTCTGTACCTCCGCATCTCTACAGGTCTTCGTCTCAGAGTCTCTGCATTTCAGAGTCTCTGCCTCTCTTTGTCTGTGCGTCTCGGCGTCTCTGCGACTCAGAGTCTGCGTGTCTGCATCTCAGAGTCTCTGCGTCGCCTCGTCTCGGAGTCTCTGCCTCTCTGCATCTCTGAATCTCTGCATCTCAGATTCTCTGTGTCTCTGAATCTCTGCGTCTCAGATTCTCTGCGTGTCTGCGTCACTGCGTCTCAGTGTCTCTACGTCTCAGAGCCGATCCGTCTCTGCGTCTCAGAGTCTCAGACACTCAGAGTCTCTGCGTCTCTGCGTGTCTGCCTCACTGCCTCTCTGCGTCTCTGCGTCTCAGACTCTCAGCATCTCTATGTCTCAGAGTCTCTGCATCTCTGTGTCTCTGTGTCTCTGCGTCTCAGTGTCTCTGGTCTCTGAGTCTCTGCATCTCCAAGTCTCTGTGTCTCTGCGTCTGAATGTCTACGTCTCAGAGTCTCTGTGTCGATGCCTCTCTACCTCTCTGCATCTCTGCGTCTCAGAATCTCTGCGTCTCAGTGTGCATCTCAGAGTCTGTGCGTCTCTGCATCTCTGCATTTCTGCGCCTCCGAGTCTCTGCATCTCAGAATCTCTGTGTCTCTGTGTCTCTGCGTTTCAGAGTCTCTGCGTCTCAGTGTGTCTGCGTCTCAGAGTGTCTGTGTCTCAGAGTTTCTGCGACTCTGTGTGTCTGCGTCTCTGCATCTCTGACTCTGACTCTGAGATGCAGAGATGCAGAGATGCAGAGACGCAGAGACGCAGAGACTCTGAGACGTAGACACTCTGAGCAGCAGAGACACAAAGACTTGGAGACGCAGAGACCCAGAGATGCAGAGACGCAGAGACCCAGAGACGCAGAGACCCAGAGACGCAGAGATGCAGAGATACAGAGACTCTGAGACGCAGAGAGGCTGAGATGGAGAGACTCTGAGACACAGAGACCCTGAGGCGCTGAGACGCAGACACACTGAGACGCAGAGACTCTGAGGCACAGAGACTCTGAGACGCAGAGAGGCTGAGATGGAGAGACTCTGAGACACAGAGACCCTGAGGCGCTGAGACGCAGACACATTGAGACGCATAGACTCTGAGGCACAGAGACTCTGAGACGCAGAGACTTTGAGACTCTGAGATGCAGAGACTCTGAGACGCAGAGCCGTAGAGATGCGGAGGTGCAGAGACTCTGGGACACAGAGATACAGAGAGGTAGAGAGGCAGACACGCAGAGACGCAGAACCTCTGAGACGCAGAGACTCTGAGACGCAGAGATGCAGAGACTCTGAGACGCAGAGAGGCAGAGATGCAGAGACGCAGAGACTCTGAGAAGCAGAGACTGGAGACTTCGAGACACAGAGAATCTGAGACTCAAAGACGCTGAGACACTGAGATGCAGTGACGCTGAGATGCAGGGACGCAGAGACTCTGAGACTCTGAGACTCTGAGACGCAGAGACACTGAAACGTAAAGACGCTGAGATGCTGAGATGTTGAGACGCAGAGAAGCTGAGGCGCAGAGACGAGGAGAGTCTGAGAAGCAGAGACGCAGAGACGCAGAGACTCTGAGACGCAGAGACGCGGAGACTCTGAGAAGCAGAGACACTGAGATGCAGTGACGCTGAGACGCAGAAACGCTGAGACGCAGAGATGCAGAGACTCTGAGAAGCAGAGACTCGGAGACTCCGAGATGCAGAGACGCAGAGAATCTGAGACGCAGAGACGCAGAAACTCTGAGACGCAGAGACGCAGAGACACTGAGACTCAGAAACGCTGAGACGCGGAGACTCTGAGCGCTGGGACGCAGAGACTCTAAGACGCAGAGACGCTGAGATGCAGAGACTCTGAGGCACTGAGACGCAGAGATGTTGAGACGCAGAAACGCAGAGAGACAGAGACTCTGAGACGCAGAGACTCAAAGACCCAGAAAGCATGAGATGTAGAGACGCAGCGATGCTGAGAATCAGAGACGCTGAGACGCAGAGACTCTGAGACACAGAGACGCAGAGACGCTGTGATTCCGAGACGCAGGGATGCAGAGACTCTGAGACACTGAGACTCTGAGACACTGAGACTCTGAGACACTGAGACTCTGAGACGCAGAGGCACTGAAACTCAGAAACGCCGAGACGCGGAGGCTCTGAGAAGCAGAAACTCGGAGACTCCGAGATGCAGCGACGCTAAGTTTCAGAGACGCTGTGATTCCGAGACGCAGGGATGCAGAGACTCTGATGCGCAGAGTCTCTGAGACGCAGGGATTCGGAGCGCGGAGGCTCGGAGATGCAGAGACACAGAGACTCTGGGACGCTGAGAATCTGAGATGCGGAGACTCTGAGACTCTGAGATTCTGGGACACTGAGAGAGAAAGACAGAGGGAGAGAGAGAGAGAGAAAGTGAGAGAGAGAGTGACAGACAGAGAGTGACAGAGAAGGAAAGAGACAGAGAGAGAGAGACAGAGAGAGAGAGAGACAGAGGGACAGAGAGAGTGAGACAGAATGGGAGACAGAGAGAGACAGAGTGTGTGTGTGAGAGAGAGAGAGGGAGAGAATTAGAGAGAGAGAGACAAAGTGATAGAGAGAGAGAGTGTCAGAGAGAGAGGGACAGGGAGAGAGAGACTGAGTGAGAGAGACAGAGAGAGAGAGAAAGAGAGGCAGAGGGAGACAGAGAGAGACAGAGGGAGACAGAGAGAGAAAGTGAGAGAGAGAGTGAGAGAGGGGCAGAGAGAGAGTGTGAGAGAGAGACAGAGGCAAAGGGAGAGATAGAGAGAGAAACAGAGTGACAGACAGAGAGAGAGAGACAAAGAGAAAGACAGACTGAGAGAGAGACAGAATGGGAGAGTAAGAGAAAGCCAGACAGAGAGACAGCGAGGCAGAGGGAGAAAGAGAGAGAGATAGAGAGGGAGAGACAGACAAACAGAGACAGAGGGAGAGACAGAGAGAGAGACAGAGACAAGAAGAGAGAGTGAGACTGAGAGACAGATACTGAGAGTGAGAGACAGAGAGAGTGAGAGAGAGAGAGACAGGGAGTGAGAGAGAGGCAGAGAAAGAGAGAGAGAGGGAGACAGACAGTGAGAGAGAGAGAGTGAGGCGGAAAGAGAGTGAGGCGGAAAGAGAGTGAGGCAGAGAGGTAGAGAGAGAGAGAGTGAGACAGAACGAGAGAGAGAGGCACAGAGAGAGAGAGAGACAGAGTGAGAGAGAGAGAGCGAGAGAGAGAGAGAGAGTGAGACAGAGAGAGTGTGTGTGAGAGAGAGAGAAAGTGAGAAACAGAGAGACAGACAGAGAGAGACAGAGACAGAGAGAGTGAGACAGGGAGAGTGTGTGTGAGAGGGAGAGAGACAGAGGGAGAGACAGAAAGAGAGGCAGAGAGAGATAGATCGGGAGAGAGAGAGATACAGAGAGACAGAGACAGTGAGAGAGAGAGAGACAGAGAGTAAGAGACAGAGACAGTGAGGGAGAGAGAGACAGAGAGGGAGAGAGACAGAGAGAGTGAGAGATTAACAGAGGGAGAGACAGAGTGAGAGAGAGCGAGAGGGAAACAGTGTGACAGGGAGAGAGAGAGAGGGAGAGAGAGAGAGACAGAGAGAGAGAGAGACAGTGAGAGAGAGAGAGACAGTGAGAGAGAGACAGAGAGAGAGAGACAGAAAGAGAGACAGAGGGAGAGAGAGTCAGAGTGGGAGACAGTGAGACAGAGAGAAAGGAAGACAGAGGGAGAGAGAAAGAGAGAGACAGACAGAGAGGCAGTGGGAGAGAGAGACAGGCAGACAGAGAGATACACAGAGAGGGAGAGACAGAGAGAGACAGAGACAAGGTGAGAGAGAGAGAGTGACAGGGAGACGGAGACAAGGAGAGAGAGAAAGTGACAGGGAGAGAGAGACAGAGACAGCGAGAAACTGAGAGAGAGATGGGGGAGACACAGAGAGAGACAGAGAGAGAGAGAGAGAGAGAGACAGACAGAGAGGCAGTGGGAGAGACAGACAGACAGACAGAGAGACAGAGAGGGAGAGAGACAGAGAGACGGAGACAAGGTGGAGAGAGAGTGACAGGGAGACAGAGACCGAGACAGCGAGAAACAGAGAGAGAGAGATGGGGGAGACAGAGAGAGAGAGAGAGGGAGAGAGACAGAGGGGGAGAGAAAGAGAGACACAAAAGGAAATATA